>NW_008633782.1:0-4644 GCF_000691845.1 Merops nubicus | reverse complement strand
TGTCAAAAATCAGAGTGCCCTGTCCACAGCCTGGCAGCACCACACACCTTTACCTTCATCTGCCTCTTATCTGGGTCAAAATAACAACAAAACAAAATATTCTTACATTTTTTCAGGCCTCTCTTATTTATAATACAGCAAACCATGTAACTGTTTCCCAGCTGTCTTAAAATTCAGCAGAAAGCTCTGATGTACTGAAAGGCTGTCAGCTAGCTATGTTTTAGTAAGGTTATTCAACGAGGCTCATTTTCCACTCATTAATTACAAAGATAATGAAATAGGCATGAATAAAAACAGAGGAAAAATCTGGACAGTCAAGAAGCTGCAGACCTTCACAAAGATTTTCAACATTTTAAGGGAACATTGAACATCTGAAATAAAATCGTTCATACATAATTACTGTTAAATTATTTACTGCATGAACATGGATAAAAAAATTAGGCAATTGCTATGCTGGCCATTTTGACTAAAAGAGATCAAATTATGCAACCTAAAAAAAAACCAACCAAACCCTAGATGAAAGATTTGCAGCATCAGGATTCAAGCACAGGAAAAGAGTAATTCTATTTTAAGTTTGCAATACAGTGGGATTTACAAGCCATGTAAGTGATCAGAAAAGAGATCATTAATTTGATTTAGTGATGCCAAAGTCATTAATTTATTAGACCTTTAAATATTTAATGCTTATTTTTTTTTGTATTACCATTATTTAGACTGCTCCAGACAGAAGGGATGAAGCTTAACGAATGGAAAGAGCACTAATTATTATTAAACTCCTTATCTTTAGAGTCAATAGAAAACCTGACCCAAGCAGCAAACAGATGGATCATGCCCTTGATCTTCCATGAGATTTAACCTCAAAAGCATCCAGGTCGAGGAGAGTACATCTCATTTCAGGCCAAGCAGCATAGTTAGAATAC
Source organism: Merops nubicus (assembly GCF_000691845.1). Taxonomy (NCBI): domain Eukaryota; kingdom Metazoa; phylum Chordata; class Aves; order Coraciiformes; family Meropidae; genus Merops; species Merops nubicus. Next base: position 3,724 of record NW_008633782.1, on the reverse strand, counting down.
CTGAATATCATTACATGACCAGGCAGGCAAAGAGTGAGAAGTTGGGCCAGCTCAAACCCCAGTGCTTTCAAAACACGTAGTCATTAGTGATTTTGAGGGAAGGCATTGCCTCGTTAACATTCTGATCTAAACGATGGTATTCCACTGTCCTGGAGCACAGGCCATCCCTCCATCTTCTGCTCTGCACCAGCAGGAAGATCTGAAACAAAAAGCAGCCCATCAGTTTGTTGGGTTTTTTTTTCAGAGTCCCCCAAATCCTCAACCAAATCAAGTGTTCTCCACACAGATCAACACTAAATGTTTCTCACATCTAAAAAATAAGCTATGATTTAATTGAAAATTTGTGCATCCATCTGTAGAGAAGTTGAGCCAACTCAAACCCCAGTGCTTTCAAAACACGTAGTCATTAGTGATTTTGAGGGAAGGCATTGCCTCGTTAACATTCTGATCTAAACGATGGTATTCCACTGTCCTGGAGCACAGGCCATCCCTCCATCTTCTGCTCTGCACCAGCAGGAAGATCTGAAAGAAAAAGCAGCCATCTGTACTTGGTCTGTAGTTAATTTTCTATGCTAGTAAAGTATTTTGAAGTAACACTAATTGGGCTATTTTTGAGAGAGAAAATTAATTTATACTGATGAAACAGTTACCTGAAAACCACAACTTTGAGCTTTTCTATGTAAAACTGGGAAGAGCATGAAAACATTTCCCAGAAGTTTGTAGTTAAGCCCCCAGAATATCTCTGACATAAAGACCACCTTAAAGTGAATACTTATGACTAGGGTTATCACAGTTATTTTATGCCATGCTACTTGGGATTGAACCTTCCTTAATTTGCTGTTTATAATCCTGTGCAGAAACAAAATGAATCACCTTCACTTGACTTGGCTAAGGTCTCCTGTACAGAACTCATACTGTACACTGCCAGTGGCCACTTCTGAACTGATTGATTAGTGGCATCATCAACTCATTGATTTTCTAATCTAAAGCATTTCATTCAAGTTCATTTTCGTTGTCCAGGTAAAAATGAGTCATGATCTGCATATTAGTGCACATGAGTAAGTGGTGGAAGGGTTCATTCCCCCAAAAAGCTAATTAAAAAAGCATACAAAGCAATGCAACTCCACTTTCAATGCTAAAGCCACTTCCTCCAGCTCCCACAGAACACTCACCTTCCTCTTGTTGTGATAGGTGACATAAACAACAGCTACTAAGAAGGCAACTACAACCAGGTGAAAAAAGAAATGGCTGTCTTCCTCTTCTTCCAACCCCGTGACAGAAACATCTTTTATCTTCTCATTAAGGGTCTTGATCTCCTCGTTGTAATTACTAATGGTGTCAGAGTCACCATCCTCTGGCAGCTCTAGAAGGTCTGAGTTGTACCTGGAAATGGGTGTCATCTCATAAGCACCGTAGCCATCTCCATCTGACTCCAGAGTTTCTTTTAGGAGGGGTGGTGAACTATTCAGTGTGTCTTTCAAATCCGTTAGGAGATCCTCTTCCTCAATTTTAGTATCTTCAGAAGCATCCACATCCACCTGAGGCGCTGGACTGGCTGTGGCAGGAGCAGGGAAAACGCCTGCTGGGGAATCCTCTTTTGCTGGAGGTGGTTTGGCTTCTGTCACTGAGCTGGTTTTAGCTGCTGTGGGGAACGCCTCCTTTTTCAGTGGGGTTATACTCTGTGAGCTGTCTGTCAAATTTTGGGAACTACTTAGTGTTTCATTCTCACTTTTAGAAGAAATATTATTCTGAAGCGTCTCCACTTTCATAGAATCTGTGAAAAGGATGAGAAACAGTCAATATGAAACACAAGACACTACTTTCTCCTGCCATACTTCTGTTATAAGTGAAAATTATTGCAAGGCATTTACTTGATAGACCAAAAAAATGTCATTATGAACAGGGCATATTTCACCTTTTAGAATTCATACCCAGAAACCAAAAGAGAAGCAGCTTCAGAAGAGAAGTCTTGACCAGGGCAGGAATTACAGCTTGGAAGCACATTCTTTTTAGATTACTATGTCAAAGCACCCCTGAAAAATTCAGCAAGTATATTGGCCAGCCTTAGGACTTTAGACATGTCCTCCCTTCCTCTGTGGATTTATGATGGATTTAGAATCATACGTGAGTAGTATTTTCTCCATCATCAAACTTTCTCCCACAGAATTTGCTGAGGCCTACAGAGAAGTTCTCTGGAGGAAGGACAATCTGATATGCTCTGATACCACCTGCAGGGTCCATCATCCCTCTTCTCTATCCAAAGGAAGGTAAAAAAGATGTAGAAGGAGTTTAAAAATAGCCAATAGTTTTTTAATCCTAAAACAAACCAGCAAACTGGTTTACAGCACATCACTTCCAGACTCAAACCAGGAGGCACCTTAAAAAGGAAGAACACGTTTTAGACTTTCAGCAGACATCATAATTTAAACAGCTGAACCACAGCTGCTTTTTATTTCGGCATGCCAAAACATATTTTAATTTTATTTAAAAAAAAATAAAGTCACAATGCTTTCATTAAGCCCTCCCAAGGAGCTCCCTGGTTCACTGGAAAGTTACAGATTCCAGACACGAAGCATTCAACCAACTGCTGGTGTCAAACTACTCCTGAGTAAAATATTATACAGAGGACACTAAATCCTGTTATTCATGGTGTATTTGCAGAGGGGCAGTTACAACAGACTTCTTGTTTGCCAGGTACACTTTCCCACTGCAAATCCCTCCTTAACCAACTGCAAAACCAAGACTCCACTACACTGCACGCAGACTTAGACTTCAAATTATTCTTAAAAGTTATTTTATCCTGCAACTTGTAGGTTGCTAAAACTTGCTTAAATATAAAGGACTCCCACCAACTAATGCTGCAGCTTCAGAGTGAAAAAATTTCCTGTTACTCCTACAATAAGTTCTTCTTTGTTTTAATAGGAGTAACAAGTTTAACAACTACACCACAATTGTTTTATGGTGTCTACCCAAAATGAGTTGGCATTAAAGCAGTGGTTGCACTGTTTACAGTTGCACAACAGTGTCAGATGATGTTGGATGTAGTGCCTGGGCTCCAGAGATGCCTTCAGCTTCAGAAATAGATTAAAGTTCAACCACAATGAAAGAGCAAGCAACACAGCCTTCTTACTAAACACTGCCCATAAAACATCCAACAGGGCTCAAATTCACTCCCAGAAAAACTTATTGTTTAGGAAGCAAGTTCCTAATCGATTCTTGAAATTAAAACCTCTTTGTTTCCTGCAAGTTTCTGTTCCACAGCCTGAACCTCTTCATTCCTGAATACACATCAGACCAGGTGAAGGGCAGTACAAACAGAGCCAGTCTGGATACACACTGACAGGCAAGAAGGGAGCTGCCAGCTCAGAAGAGCTCCCTTAATTTCCTTCAGCAATTCCCCTTCTCTTCCCTGCCCAACTAATACCCCATCTAAAATCAAGACGAGCTCACTGCATTTGAGATATGTATTTCTTATCAGCATTTGATCACACTTGGTTTACAGAATCACAGAATCATTTAGGTTGAAAGAGTTTTAAGTTCATCGAGTCCAACCATACACTGAAGGGAAGTGGGAGAAAGAAAATGGGACTTAACCAGGAGGCAACCTGCAGAACAACATAAACCCGTTTTCGGGGGAGGACGACACTAAAACCAGGCACCCAACTAGAACAATTTGAGCAAAATATTAAGCCAGATAATCTGATTTTCACGACAATAACGACAG
>NW_008633781.1:1421-2267 GCF_000691845.1 Merops nubicus | reverse complement strand
TTTTTTTTTTTTTCCCCTTTTTACGAGACATTATTCTGGAAAAGAATAATAATAAAAAACCAAACACCGCATAGACCTCAGTGGAAAAAAACTGAAGTGATAGAGTGGATCTGGGGAGGGGTCTGTCGTAAGGGAGGGCAGACAGAGCAAGAGTCGGATCAAAATTGCAATTTGTAATTGTTATAATAAACCAAGTGCAGTGATAAAAGAGAGGAGGAAAAAAAAAAAAAAGGAAAAAAAATCAAACCCACAAAGAAAACCCACTCCTGAAAGCCAGAGCAAGAAAAGAAGTCAAGTCATTTGAAAGCAAAGATATCCCAAACCAGGCGGAATGATGCAAGGCGTGCGCCCACATCACATCGGCCTCGTTACAATTTTATTTTTCAATAATTCTGTCCGATAAAATTTCATTGTCCATTAAGTAATCCCCGAAATGAGAGCTCTTATGAGCCTATAATGAGCTCTAATTGCTACGACTGGGAGAGCCACGTGGAAGGATTTAGAAGGTATTAAGCAGTTGGGTACAGAGCACAGGCTGTTACCTAGCCATTACTTTCATAATTCAAGGAGAAAATTAGTCCTTTTAAGGGAAAATCCTTTGATTCCCTTCATTCTGCTCGGGGTGACAGAGTATAGCTTTGTCTGCCTTTAGTTCAAGACAGTGTAACAAATGAGAATGTAACGAAATTGCCCCCTTTTGAAAGTGGAGCAGTTCAAAAAGAACATCAGAGCCGCTCCCCTGGTCCGCCGAGCGCAGGACTGGGTGCTGGTCCCTCTTTTCTTCCAGATGTCTCTAACACCTTTATGTAGAAGAGATTCACGGCTTAAATGACAAAAGCAACTCTT
>NW_008633781.1:0-1348 GCF_000691845.1 Merops nubicus | reverse complement strand
CAACCCCGCGGCTCCGGGCAGAAGAAAAAGCGGTGCCCGCCCGGAGAAAGCGCCGGCTTTCAGGCGCACATCTCCGCGGAGTTCACGGGACGAGCCGCCCCCGCGGAAAGCGCCGCAGCCCGGGGACACGTCTCGGCCAGGGAGGAATAAATAAATAAACGCCCCCGAACAATCACCCCAAAACCAGTCTTGGCAGAGAAGCCATGGTCGCAAACGCCACGCCGGGGTGACATGCGGTGGCGCTGGGCAGGGTGCGCCCCGGGCTGGGTCGGCTCCTAGGCGGGAGAGCCCCGCTCGAAATAAAGCCGTGCGTGGGTAAGCGAGGGGCCGCGGGCTCCTGCGCTATAGTCGCATTTATTCGCTAATCTAACATTGATTTCCTATTAGTTTCCAGAGCGATCGGCGATCTCGAAGCCGGGTTTTGTGAAGGGAACCCAAGCAAAAGACAGGACTTGCCCCCAGCTCCCATTAAGGGGGTCATTATAAAAGCGTGAACAAGTCTATTAATGTTTTATTGAAAGCGCATCGTTAACTTGTATCCATCCTTTTCTGAAAGTGGCATTGTGATATTGCTGTCTGTGGCACATCTTACCCAATATAGCCCGAGATTTCTCCATTATCTGTAACCAAGCAACACTTTCTGAATACCAAAAATTGAAAAGAACCGCTTAGTCTTCAAGAAAGTCCTCAATAATAGTGGAAAAGAACAAAGATCCAGGAGACAACAAAATGCCACAGGGGTGACTTTTCATGAGCAATTATCTCTCATTAATCAGAAGAACAGCTGCAATATTAATTTCCTCTCTTTCTTCCTCTCTTTTCACAGTCCACAACATTTGAATAATCATAAATTTTGATTTCATGGAGCAGCAACATTGCCAGCGACTTCGAGACACAGGCTACCTACTCAGGGCGCACGCTTTGCACATAGCTCTTATTTTAAGGCTGCCAAAGAATGCAGCGAAGAAAAGAAAAGAGGGGAAAAGTTTGGGCTGGGTTGCTTTCCCTCGCTCTGCCTCGGAGCACGGATTAAACCAGCAGCCCCTTCCCTCCACCCCTGCCTCTTTCACTTATGGAAAGTAGCGGGCGAGCGTACGGAGAGGCTGCGCTAGCTTAAAGCGTGGGAGTTTCAACAACCTCGCTGTCCATTTAACTTCCAAACATGAAGCCAAGCGTTGTAGATCTGTCCAAAGAGACAATCTTTGGGCGTAACACGCATTGTGAGACATCAAAAGGCCCTGGCGTTATACGCACTAAGAAGTGCATTCAGCAAGAAGGGTGCAATGCCTCCCTTTTCAGGGGCTCAGCCGCTGATTGTTTGACAAGCGACGTCGCCGCGGCAAAAAAA
>NW_008633780.1:15000-27636 GCF_000691845.1 Merops nubicus | reverse complement strand
CCCCCGGCCAGCCCACGGCCGAGCTTCTGAGAGTAGTAAAAGAGCGAGTATGTAAAAGCTTTTATTATGGTTTTAATTACATTTTCGTATATTGTGGTAGTAAAGGTTACAGTTAACAGGGTGGGGTTTTTTTAAAAAATTTATTGGTTTCCCCTTATTTATTCTTTCCTTATAGGCCCCTCAATGCCAGTGCCTTTAAGTCCCCCGGTTAATGGAAAGCAATGACACTAATGCTAGATTTTGCAAAGTAAAGCCCCATAACACTAACCATTGTTCGGTGATTTAACTAGCTCAGTGGCAATAGGTCACTAAAATAGCATCCTTCTCCCACGGGCACGACCCCGCTGCCTGCCAGGGTGGGACCTGCAGAGTTCTTGTTTACCATCACGGCTCCAGAAGTACAGGGGCAGGAGTTTGGGGGTTTTTGCCTGGGATAATTGAACTCGAGCTCGACCAGGCCCCGGGACTTTAAAAACACTAGCCCGAAGGATTGTGCCCGTCCTCAAAGTTTCAAAATAAACCTTTTTTAATCATTAGCTTTTCAAACATTTGCATGTTTAAATTTTCAAATGTTTGTCAGAGCCCGGAAAGATTTAAAACACAGCTGTTGTGTGATGCGGCTGGGAAAACTCCCTCTGATTAAAAAAAAAACCAACCCAAAACAAAACACAAAAAACTCAAAGACTGTCTCTAATGAGATAGCAGAAATTCAGTTTCTTAGATAATTTTAAACTATTACCATGGGGCTGTTTTCTTGGAGCCGCATCACCTTGGCACCCAGGTGCTCTAGTCCGAACTTAAAATTCCCCTACCAGAGCTTGTCCACAGAAAGCCTTTAGAAAGTCTTTTAAGGAAAACACGGTATAAAGTAGCCACCACATCCAAATAAAGTACATTAGCAGCATAAGATACATTTTATGGGGAGAAAACAGTATTTTCGTGTGGAAAATAAACCAGTTGAGCAAATCCACAGTAGAATTACTTGACAAAAATTATAATTTAATAATGCACAAGCCAATTATGTGCACAGAAACTTGTAAAGGCAAATCGGCAAAGAGCCAAATTCCTATAGGGACTAGGAGGGAAATGATCAAAAAATGAACATGAAATAAGACTTCCTGTAAGAAGGTCCATAATTCAACATTATTTGACTCCCCTGTCAGGGAAATTGTTGAAGGATAGTAAACTGATACTATAGACTCACTCGTTTTTGTTACAATCTTAAATGTTTGCAACTGTGGCATTTTAGATGGCCCTTCTTGGGTGATAGTGTATCATATATATATATATATGTATATAATAAAGCAACACTTCTATTTATGTTGCAGTAGATTTTTTTTAACACCCACAGTTGCAGAGTTTCTCTAAACAAAATGTGGCTAGATGGAAGCTTTTTGAAAAATGGAAGAATTACTTAAAATGTAATCTTTACAAAGAATCATAAAGTGGAGTGCGGCGTGTAGCATGTCTGAAAGTGAATGGGTTGTTCAGGGCATTGACCAGCTACGACTAGACTAACTTTCCCAATTACTTCAAATATATTAGTTACACCTTGCAGCCAATACAAAAATAACGCCTTGGGAGGGGAAAAAAATACTGAGAAACACTATTTTATCTGGGGACTTCTTTGCAGATATTTTCAAAACACGTCTGGTTTTATGTGGGGGGAGCTGAGGATGTCGCTGGCTTCGGTATATGTAGGAGCAACAGGCGTCAAAATAATAGATGCAGTGCAGAGGGTGCAAGGTAGAATTCATTTCTGTATAATAAAAGAGTTACAGCCAAGTAGGGCTCTGAGGAGGACTAATAAAATAACGTTTAAAAGACTCAAAATTTCATTTTCTTCCTCTGACATTATGCCACCGTGAGCTAGTGGCTCCTTTTTTGTTTGTTTTCGGGTAGCTGTTTTTTTCGGTCGTGGTACTTAGGAGCTGTTAGGGTGCCTGAGTTTGGCAGACTATTTAATGTAAAGATACAACACGTTACTTATATTCCAGACCTGTTATCATCTGAAACGCTGGCTGAAATTGTGTTAGCAAAACAAGATTTTCTTTGCTCTCCATTTCTTTAAGGAAGTAAACGCGTTGTTAAGTAGTTATGGGGTTGAGTATATTTTCTTAAATTGATGATTTCAGTTCAAAAGTCTTTGCTGGTTTTGGTGTTGGGTTTTCTTTTTCTTTTAAATGAAGAGCCCAAATGTATCTGTCCTTACAGCTGGGTATAATATTTGCTTCTTTCCTTAAATTGCGCACTCAGGCCTAACTTCCGTGTGAAGTTTTTCAAACGGAAGTTACCTTTTGTTGCAAAACGTGGTTTAATTTCCTAATTTTTCGCATCCTTTTCGATACCAAACCTGACAGACCTGAGTTTAAACACCAGGTAACCCTGGAACTCATCCTAAACATTTGTGAGCATGTCCCGAGGCATTCCCGTAAGCGGGAGCTTGTCATGTCTTTGCGTTAGGGACCGCAGATTGTTATTTTGAGGCAGTTTGGAAGTTTGCAAAGAAGTTGGGGAAAAAATGAGTTTTACCTTAAGTTTAACCTTTACGGCTGGTGGTTTGAGTCTTTCCTGACTGCTCGTCCGCAGGTAGCAATGGGCTCTGCACGCAGAAGGGTTACTGTAGCCCGGAGTGGGCAATGTTAGCACTTCAAAAAAAAAAAGAAATCAGATTATATCGCGCTCAATCAAAATGAGTAAGCGTAGGTCGTGCTTTGAAATGCGGCGAAAATCCGGCACAGCTTCTTTAAATTAGGGAAACTTTGTTTTGTTTTGCGTTTCTGTGTTTGGGGGTTTTTGGTCACATGAGCATGCGGTTAGGAGCTATCTTGTGTAATCTAAACAAATTTAAGAAAATAAAGAGGGGGATCGTTTCTGGTCGTGGAAATTATCGAAGGTTTCTGGAATTGTTTCCTGGTGAGGGTTGTGAGGGAGAAGGGGAGACTGGGGTGTGCTGCAGTGACACTTCGTGTCCTCGGCGTCTTCCCTGCCTCTCCTGGTGCTCGGTTGCTCAGAGTAGGCTTTGGCTCGTGTGGCAAATTTGGCAATTAGTGTTTATATTTGGTTTTGTTCCTGCAGTCGCAGCAATATTTGGAGAGGTTAACTCTGACAGAGCGCACGTTTTGTGTTTTGCCTTGTTTGAGCGTATTTCTGTCCCTGATTGATGGCCCCTTGTCTAACCCACCGCTGATTTCTCTAATGTGACTCAAAGGCAACTTGCTAGTTGTTGGTTCAGCTCTTCTTTGGCGTGCTTCGTGTGGTTGCCTTTCCCCTTTTATTATCTTCAAAGGGAAAAAAAAAACCAAAGAGATGTACCCCAGCCTCGGAGCATGGGTGAGGCCAGGTTCCCCGTCACCTCTGCAGGGTCAAGTCGTTGAGTTGCCTTGCTGGTTGTTGCTGTCACAGCTTTGTTTACTTGTTTTTGGGTGTATATATCCAAGAGGTGAAGTGTGACATGGCGGTTTCAGGCTTACACTGGTCGTTGCGAGTACGAAGGTGATAGTGCAGGTGATGAGTGTTTTCTGGAGTTATGGGATTTTGCGAAAGGGGGTTTAGGATTCATTGATAGGCATCTGGGCAAAGGTTGAAAATGTAAACATTGGCATGATGGATTAAAAAGAAATAAAATAATCTGAGTTTGTCTTGAAAGCAAAAGGCCCGTTCACAATTTAAAAATAAAATAAAATAAAATAAAAATGTAGAACTTATAATACAGAGACTGACATTTCCTTCCTAACTTTTGGGGTGTGGGGAAGGTAGGATGGAACAAAAGGGATTTGTGCCCGAATTTGGCCATTCTTTTGCCAGCGGCGGGACGGGGTGCTGAAAGTCATGGCGGCTTCTTGTTTTGCAAGCGGCTTCAAATCCATGCCAGGCACCTCATTGAAGAAATGTGTTTCCCCCCCCTCCCATCAGAGGTGATCTGTTAGTCATCCATGAGTTTGGGGGATCAATAAAGGGATAACTGTGAAAGGCAATGGCCCATAATGCGCAGGGAGCGAGATGGGTTGATCTAATGGTTCCCGCCTGCCCTCAAAACTCGATGAATCTCTGGGTTTGTCCACACAAGGACACTCAGGAGAGGTAAGACAAATTGATTGGGTGTAAAATTAAAGTGCATTAGTTAAAGTGCATTGCACTATTGTGTGGATGCTCTCATTCAGAAGTAAAGTGGCCTTAGTTCACTTTAGCCTAATCCCCTTTGGAGTAGGCCACTTTTCTTTTGAATGAGAACATCCACATTAACTTTTAGTTAATTCGTCGTTCCCGAGCGTCCCGGCGGCCTCACGCTCACCGCTCTGGAGAGGTTTGGCTGGCTGGGCGCTGGCTCCCCACAAACTTTAGGCAAGCTTCTCATTAGCCACGTTCACCTCCGCAGCGGCACTGCCTGGTAAAAAACCAGAAAGTTTTACAGTGCCAGGGATTTGGGGTTGGACTCAGCCGAGGTGGCAAGGACAAGGGCTCGGCCAGGCTGCGAGGCAGGGGGAGAGCTGCCTGCCCCACGTCCCAGGGAGCTGCAGTTTCAGGGTCGCATTTCCCAGGTGAATGTGGCGTTGGGCTCCCCCTCGTATCAGTCCTCCTCCCGGTAACCTGAGCGATTTATTTTGCGATGGTGGTTTGCTGTCCCAGTGCACTCCCTGGGTAGATCGTTTCTTCCGTGTCCACTAATAAGCAAGTTTAATTTAGAGACAGCAAGGAAATCTAGATGAACTCTCTTCAGCTGATATTTCCAACCATAAAACCGAGGTTGAAAATTAACTTGTCGGTGAACTAATTTACCTAGCAAAAAAAAAAATACTGATAATAAGATAGTTTTGGAAGCGGTTTTATGTTCTTGCTTGAAGTTTACCAAGCTTGAGGTTTTTGTCAGAGGTATTTTCAGGTGTCTTCTAGAGCTTATAGGTAACCTATTTATTTACTTTTTACTGGCTAAGCCGTGTGTGCAAATGCTGTACCGTGTCACACTCCTGCCATTGCCCGTTCCATTCATAATAAAATTTACAAGGCTTCTTGCATTAGTAAGCAATTTGCTATTGGAGCCTTTCCTAGAAATACATAATTCTATTTCACCAAAGTATTGTCTTTCCTCTTCAATCAGGGCCGAGGTGAGCTATTTTCTCAAGGACTCTCCAGGCATCTATATGATATTCCCACTTGGGAAGATGATCTCCAAAACTGCATTACTTACTCCTCCGTTCTTCTGAAGGGCTATCGCAGTAAATTAAAATTCTCTTACTAGCATCATTGGGCTTTGAATTTGGCCAGCTAATTTTGTTTGCAATTTGGCATTTTCTTTTTTCTTTCTTTTTTTTTTTTTTTACTATAAAGCAAATATGCATCCAGACTCTCCTTGCTGAAATAAACAGGCCAACAATAAGAGGGGTAATTCTTCATTTGTTTAAAAGAACTGCCTGTTTTAACTTCACAAATAGTGACCAAGAGTAAAGCAACAGCTGATGCCATCACAGGCAGTGTACTGTATTCAAACAGCTGTACAAAATGAAAAGCTGCGGTATTAATCCTGCCATTCACAGTTTATTTAAGTTTTTCAAGCTTCTCTCGTATGGGCATGGCATCAATGCCTAATTATGCCTCCATTAGGTTTACTGGGCCCTTAATACAGAAAATTATTGTATTTAAAATTTGGAAAGCTGTGTCAATGTAATGTAAGATTCTTGCAGTTGGCACATGTTCAGGGAAGGCAAACTTTACCTTGTAATTTTCTTTTCATTCATTTTGGTCTTTAGGTTTTGGTCCGGTTTTGTTGTTACCGAGGTCAGATCACCGCTTGTGTTTTTAACGCTGGCTTTAAATAGCTTCATTTAAGGCTGCATAGCTCTTGGGAGGAGAGGGGAAGACCAGATGAAAAACTCTGTGGCTTTGTCCGTCCCGTTTGCTGGGGTGTAGGGCGATGGCTGTCTGTGTAAATAGAAATGGTGGAAAGAAATGCCTGAAGACTGCTACACAAGGGTTTTTTTCTTACTGGCGTACTGAACCAAGGGAAGCTCTGTCAGCACAAGCTGTGGTTTATCTGTGGACGTGAAAGTCTTGACCCCTCGTTTGGCTGTCCATGCGCTACCCGTCATGTTGGGGTGGGGTGCACAGAAATGTCCCTTGTCACAGGTGGGATATCACCTGCTTGCTGATGCTCAGCAGCAACCTGAGGTGCCTGCTCTTGCATCTACGGGGTTTGTTTGCCAAAACTTGGCTTAATCCAGTGAGCTCAGTATTAACTGTGACTGGTCCCTTGCTGTAGACCCTCCTAGGAGGAAACAAATGCTGTAGACTCAGTAGGTAGCACTTTGATTTTAGGCTTGAGCCAGTGCAGAGAACCCCTTTGCCCCTTGGGGCGCAGGCAGAGGGAAGCACTGTGCCATGGTGGACTTGGCACCCAAGCTCCTTCACTCGCCTCTGCCGTGGAGGTACTGTGGTAGAGTTGGCCAGATCTTTATAAAATTTCTCTTGCATACTGTTGTGCAGCGTTACAGGGGAGTAGCTCTGCCACGTCCCAGGCGCGGCTGTGTTTTGGTGCTGAGTCCGGCTGTGTCACTGCGAGGTCGTTTGAAGTCATAACTTGTCCCTCTCCTTTGCTTGTGTTCGCACGGGCTTTTTGAGCAGTGTTTGACAGGAAAAGGGGCTCTGCAGCTGAATGACACCACTGAATGACACCACCACCAATGCCGTGGCAGGAGGGTGATGATGATGGGGATAGAAGCCTTTCAAGCACATGGGTGAGTCGGTGGCAGGCAGGGATGATCGGGAAGAGGTGCCCAATGGTTGCATGATGCTGGGGAAGAGGTGCTCGGAACACACTGCTCACGCACGCCGGAGGCACCACGGCCGCCATGCTAGAGCCCTTCCCTTCTTTGCCCCTCGCTGCCCAGTGGATTTGCAGCTCTGTTACCTCAGGAGGCTCCCAGTCTTTCTCCCTGTTGCTCAAACCAGTTTTACTAGTGTGGCTCCTACCTACTCGGGGAACCTCGTCATGCTTTTCCCACATCCGTGAGGCCCGTGGCGGTGCTTTGTGGCATGGCTTTGTAGAAAAAGTATGGTACGTATGAATGCGTCTTGCTATATTCATGTAACCCCTGTGAGGGATCTCTTTTTTTTTTTTATTACTGTTTTTCCTTAAAGCCAGAGCAAGGGTAGGCACGTGACTAGTATGTGCAGGGAGGATTAATTTTGTTCTTAAATGCACGTACGTGCATCGAGTCGGGGTTTGTTCTGTGGTGACAAGTGTTTGAGGGATCCTTTGGGTGAGAACTGATAGAGCGATGCTGGAGGGGCAGGGGTGGGGAGTGCTGCTCTGCCGACGGCCCGAGGCAGGAGGGGGAGATGTGGGTGCACTTCCCAGGCCTGTTGCTGACGTTTTGGGGTGAGCCGATTGGGTGCTCGTGAGCTGAAATTATCTACTTCTCTTATCATCAGGTCAGGTTGATAATTAATATGTCATATAGTGATAGCAAGGTAGAGGAGATATATATAAGAATAAGAAGCGATATGGTGAATGTAATTATTTCCCTCTGTGAATAGTTTAAAGAAAAGAGTGTAGAGAAAGCAAAATATTTCTGTTTGGTGTCGTGGGGAAGCATTATGCTGAACCAAAAGGCTGATGGTGAAAGTTGCTTTTGGTGGCTTTGTGCGTCAGTTTTGGCCCCTTCTGCTGTCTTCTGCATAATTACCACTTTTAAAATGTGTTTAAAGGAGGGAGGGGATAAACACTGGATGAAGTAAGTAGCAGTGCTGCCAGTAACTTCTGCAGAAGGAACAGTGCTGTGGGGTTGACTGGAAGCGTTTGTGGGGTTGTGGCTGGTCTCCCCTTCCCTAAGTCTGTCTGTCCTGAGGCACAGGTCCACATGGGACCATGCCGCGAGCCCTGTGCTGCAACGAGCCCCTCTGGCTACTCCAAAACCTCTCTGTGAGGCACAGCGAGGCCACACAAACCTCTCAGCCCAGCATTTTTGGGTGACTCTGGCAGCCGGCCCTGCTACCAAGCCATCCCTCAACAAGCGGGTGGAGGCGTCGGGGAGCCACGGCTACCTCAGCCTGGTGAACCACCCCTGGAGCTTGCCATCCTCCAGCTTCCACAGCCCAGGCTCAGTGTGTTCTGTGGCCAGCGTCTCGCTGGCACGTGGCTCGCAGAGCCAGGCCGCTCAGCCGCTTCTGCCTCGCAGCAGATTCAGCTTGTTGTGAAATGGTAGAAAGTGGAGGAGCTGATCTGCTCAAGGGTTTGGCCATGAGCGTTGGAAAATGTGAATCACGGGGATTCCAGTTTTAAGCCTTCTGGAGATAACGGGCAGCACGTACCAGAGTGCGTGACTCGCAGAGAGCCTTAAAAAACAAGGCGGCGCCCTCGAGATTAAGCAAACGTTTTATAATCAGGAACACATTTTATACCCGGCGCAGCCTGTGCAGGTATTGCATCCATTCAGATGGAAAGGTGTAGCCGGAGCGAGGCTAATTATACCCCAATTTAATTTTGGTGTTGAACAACACTGTGAGGCGAGCGGGCTCTTGAATCCTGCTAACCGCGCGCCACAATCAAAATACCTTGACTCCGAGTGGCGCCTGTTGTCAGTTAGCTAAAAAGCCCGTTTGATAGTTGTGACATACGCTCGACGTTTTCGCTTGCCATGGAGCTGAAATGAAGTATGGCTGTTGCAGAGCTGGGCTGTGATTTCCCTCCCCAAGAAGCCCCAGTTGGGCCGATGGGATGCTGGAAGTCAGAGCCCGCATTTAAGTACGTGGAAAAAAAAATTGGCAGCGGGTATCCCGACGGCTTAATTTTGTCTTCCCAAAAGATACCACCCCTAAAAATCTGTAAGGCGAATGCTTAGAGATGTGGTTTGTGCTGTGAGTAAACCCTCACTGTTTGCCTAAGCCCAGATGTTCAGGGTGAAGTGCAGATCTCTCTGAAACTCCGTCTCCTGCTGAGGCAGCCTGTTGGGCCCCTGGCAGGGAGAAGGAAGGAGAGTGAGGTAGATTTGAGGGCTCCCTCTTGCCCCAAATCTGCCCGGGCAGGTGAGGTTTGGGACCTCAGCCAGCCATCTGACAGCCTGCACTGTCTCGTCGGGACCTGGGCATCTGTCAGATCCCCTTCCAAATGACTTCCAGCACGTAAATGCAATAAAAGGAAGGGATGGCAAACACTCGTTTTCTGGCTAAGTGGTGAGACGTTTTTCCTGTTTACACCTTTGGAGGAATCATTACATGAAATATTGAACAGGAAACTCTTATTTGTCTCTGAAGGCCTTTTTCCTGGTCTAGAAGGACACGGAAAATACTCCAGTCCTATTCAATTGAGTAGGAGCCATGGAGGACTAACACACCTCAAGGCCTTGCCCACCAGCCCTCGGGAGGTAGCGGTGTTGTTTGGGGCTGACTTTGTGCATGTTTCTGCACGATATTAGACTCTAAAAAAATCTGTGGGGAGCAGTGACTTTATCCACCCTGATGGCAAAGCTGTGTTTCCTTGTGTTGGGAAAAGGACGGGGATTAGTGCTATCTAGTGATAGGGCTCTTATCAGAGGGAGGAGACAGGTTTACAATGTGGGGTTGCTCTAAATAGAAAGTACTAGTCAATGTTTGTTGTGTGGGAGACAAAAACCCTGCATCACCATCAGCTGGCTCAGTTAACCTGGCTGGGCAGGCGGTGTTTACTGTTCAGCTGAGATAAAAAATGAGGAATGGAGTAAGGTCAGTCGAATGTAAGGCATGCTGTGATTGAGACCATTACTGCTCAGGCTTCATGTGTGTCCATCACGGCTGCCACGTGCAGAAACCACCAATGTAAGAAGCAAAACCTGAAGTATAAATGCCCCAAAGACATTTGCTTTTGTTGTTGCTAGAAGTGTTTTTGGGTGGCTCCAGAGTCCTTTCTTAGAGAGGAAGTCTGCCTGCCCACTCTGCCTCACACAGAGGGACTGTGGAGATAGTTCTCCGGGTGCAGGAGGTTTGATTTCAACACATGCAGCAGGTGATGGGACTGCGCTTCTGGCAGGACCCAGCACAGGCTGGGGAGACTCTGCATAGCTGTGGACACACACCCCTGTGTGCACACAAACACAAGTGGATTTTTTTTAAAAGTCTTCCCCCTGCAGAACTGAAGGGGCCTTGATGCCTCCTGGAAGAGAAAAGCTGTGGTTTTTCCCCTTCCTTTTTGTCTTTATGACCCACCCAGTTTGATGTTCTCCATTTCATTCTCCTTTATTTTTTTGCGGTTTGTGCTTGCTGCTTCTGATTATTCTTTTTCCTTTGGAAAGCACTATCACAGTGTCCTTTTGCATTCGTGTTTTCTTTTCCATTCAGCCTGTGTGGGACTCTCAGGCCCTTTCCTCTCGTTTCCTCTCCCTGCTATATCATCTGCTCCATGCTGAAGGATACGAAGGCCATTGGAAAGCTCTGGTGTGTTAGAGATACCTGTGTGGGTAGGCAGCTGGTGTGATGCTGCATGAAGGTGTTAGCTCCTTCTCTGAACCTGGGTAGGTCCCCAAATCGTGGGAGCAGGGCTGTTGGCGAGAGCTTGCGTTGTTTGGTGGATGTTGGTTTGATGGTCTTTGCACCGTGCAGTGTTCGTTGTGCCTCTGGTCCCTCCAGGTGAAATCGTGGCCTTGAGAAAATCAGTGGCAAAAGTCCTATTCATTTCCAGTTTTCCATCCTCTTGGTGTTTGCCCTGATACCCACTCTCATTCCCTTTTATCTGTTTCTCTCCAAAACCATCCTGTATTGCACGCACAAGGACACCTTACATTTTGTTTTTCCTACGTGGGTGCGAAGAGTTAGAGAAGAGCCTCACCCTCATTTGAAATAAGGGGAAACTAAAGATAGAAAGCTTATGACTTTTCTGGGGCTGGGAACGGAATCCAGGTCAGAGCGGAGACTTACACGCAGAATTTCTTCTGCTTTTCAGTTTGACGGGCCCTGCTGCCTCTGATGCTGCAAAGGTTTCCATCTGTGCAAGAGTCGCCCTTGCTGTGCTGTTTGGTTGCAGGCGGAGTTATCGCCTGTCTGTCATTTCAATGACCTTATTTCTGTAGACCTGGAGCACCTCTTTTCCATCCGAACCTGCTGTTTGTGCCTTTGTTGTTGTTCCGTTAAAAATAATTTGCCTCTGAATCAAAGTTGCATGAAGCAGATTATGGAAGAGTTCCTGGCACTAAAAAGCGTCTGTTTTGCAGCATTTTGAGGTTCCTGCATGTATAGTTTATTCTGACCCCCTTGGTTTTGGTTGTGTTGCACATGATGTCCCTGATGGGCTGTGCCAGGCTGGGAGGTGGTATTGCTGGCTGGCAGCCTTGGTTAGCCCCAGGAGGAGATGTTCAGATGGCAAAGCCACAAGTCCTCTTGGAAAATCAGGGTAATCGTGACTACAGATTTTGTGGTCTCCGAAAGTCTGCACTTGAAGGAGACTGGAATAAACAACATTATGTGTGTGAAATCTAGGAAATACGTGGTATTATCTTTTTAACATTATCAAAATATATTTTTAGCCCTGCTTACCAATTTGTATTTTTCAAGGTTTTCTTCCCAGTTAAGAGAGATATCAAAATCTTTCTTTTATGCTGGATGGGAAGCAGGCTACCTGAGGATTAGTACTAGCTGTGCCCTCCAGAAGTGAAGTGGGATAAGGCTTGTGGATTGCAAAGACCAGGTCTGTCTACTATGTGGCTCTACCTTCAGCATCAGTACTATGGATTATACACTTAAGTTATTGAGCAGCCGTATTGAATGGTTTGCCTAAGAGAGGCTGGGGATATTAGCATAGCCCACAACCAGAAGGATAAACTATGCTAAAAGCAAATCCTTGCTAAATAGGTGGGCTAATTTTGTAGGAGATGCATGCAATGGCTATATGAAGCAGCCCCCTTTTCATTTTGGAGTTCTTGCCTAGTGAGGACAAGTATTTCCTAACATGGTGGGTCACTACCCTCATGAGGATTGAGGGAAGGTTTTTAAAAGGGAGGAGTTCGGAAAAAGCTAAAGAACGTTTCAAGCATAACGCATTACTTTTTTTTCCTAATGAATAAGTATTTAATTTAGGAAAAGAAAATAAGATCAAACTTCAGAAGGAAAACAGTGAGCCCAAATTATGTTGACAAATTGCTGGCAGCAGCTTGGTTCCTCCAGGGCGAGGGGATGAATGATTATACCTGCAGCCAATTCTCTAGTAGCCTGGAGGACCAGAGGTTCGTCCAACAGGTAAAGGAATTAGCCGTTCCTGGTCTCCAGTTGTTATACAAACACAAATGAGCCCACAAGAGGGCTGTGCTCACAAAACTTTTGAGGAGATATCTATCAAAAGATGCTGAGTACAATTTTTATCGCCTGTAATAGAAAGCGATTTCTTTTATTTATGTACTTACGGTCAAGCCTTTCATTCCTTGGCCAGGACCTCTTGGTTTTTTTTCCCTTTCTCATGCTTCGTGCTCAAAAAATTCCGTTTTATTCTTTAGTAGAAGCAGAAGGCAGTGGTTTCCCCCACTGCGTATTAGTGTTAAGTTGACTCAAAGTCCAGCTGTTGTTGGATCGCAGTAATAAGAGTATATAATGTTATTTATATTGACGCTCCAATTTAGCCATTAACCAAATAATTTTGTCGGTAGCTTTTTTGTTTATTAAGTCTTGATGTTGACTGTG
>NW_008633780.1:0-10000 GCF_000691845.1 Merops nubicus | reverse complement strand
TAAAAGATGAAATCTTCAAAAGCAGATGTAATTAAGATTGCAGAAATACATGCTGATCTTTCAAAGATGCCATCAAAACTCCGCTGCGTACAAAGAAGAGATGTTAGCTGGCCCATTTTATGAAATCCTGAGCAGTGCTTTTATTTACTTTTTTTACTCAATTCCAATTTACTTGAATGCAAAAATGTTTTGTTTGAGTGCCAAGCCAAACAGAGTAACTGATTTAGCAGGACGAGTATGAAATGAGCTTGGTGCAATTGAAGTGGGACATACTACAAATAATTAGCACTGTCTCAGAAGCTCTGAAGTCTAAAAAGCTGAAATTCTAGGTTTTTCTGAGAAGCTGTTTAAATGCTTCATACTTTTTCTGAAGAGACCAACTGCAATGGATTTAGTGCTAATTTAATGCAATTAAAATTTAAAAAGGATCCTTAATCTGAATATAAAAGAGAGTGCTTTATTGAAGTTGACTCTGAACCCACAATAGGTATATACTTTTAAATCTGGTTTTATGATCATGTTTCATTCAAGTGCTGTTAGACAACAAAGGAATTGTGTTTCCAAAAAAAGGTTGAACAGTACTGATTAGCATTGCAAAGTCTGCATTTAACAAGATTAGTTTTTAAACTAAACCAGTATATTTTAATTTTTTATATGCATGGACCTAACGTACTTGGTAAATAACATCTCTTTATAGAATTTTAAGGATTTGAGACACTTTATTGTTTAAAGAAAAGTTGCTGACTTCATCGCAAGTATAGCCTAGTAAAAATGGGGCCTGCAATAGTAAACTGTTGCTGAGCTGAGGCAGAAACTGGTAACCTTCTGACCTCTGACTTTTACTGGAAAATGATATGCAACATAAATTCAGGGGGCCTTTTTTCTTTCAAGTACGTATACGTATATATTCTAGTGGTGCTGTTCCCAATGCTATAGTTGAAGTGGTGTCAACATGTTCATTAGAGCCCTTTGCTTTCAGAACAAACTTTAAATCCACGGGTTTTTTAAGGGTGAAAAAGCTGCTGCAGAATAGGCTTGGAATGAAAACACAGTGTTTGGAGCAGGGTTTTGTACTCGGATAGGGCTGGTCTTTGATTAGAAGGATGTACGTGTGTTTATGTGTCTATGTGCGTGGACAAAACATCTGTGGGGAGACTTGCCAGCGTGCTCCTAAACCTCTTGGGCCCTTCAGGAATTAAGCTACTCAATTCCTGGTGTACTTTCTAAGACTTTCAGGCTTCATTTCCTCCTAAATGTGGGATTTTGTTAGTCTGGAGTGGCAGTCGTATCTGATGTTTTACCATCACCACCCACGTTGGCCCCTAGCAAGGTGCATGCTACAACTTCTGTCAGGAAGGGGTTTCTGAAGTGATTTTTGAGCTTGACTCCTATGAAATATCCACAGAAAGACTTGTCAGTGATGCTTTAACCAGTTCTGAAACTTTTACTGAAATCTTAGAGTAAGGTTTATTGAGGCTGGAATCGCTTCCAGCGTTTGACAGATGTGTTTCATGAAGAAGGCTCGTTACATTGAAACTTTCAGAAAGAGTGAACAAAGTGGGAATTTGCTAACTGGAGCTCTCAGGTCGAGTTTGGGAAAAAAGTTTTGGAAGGGAGACTGTGTCCAGGGGGTCTCTGTTACCGAGACTTGCCTTCATGCTACTTGCTACCTATGGAAAGGGCCTTTTTTTTGACGGATGGGAATGTGGGAAGGATAGTGGCGGTCTTGCTTTATGTTTGCTCAGTGCCCTCTGAAGGCTGAGGGGAATCTCATCTATTTAAGCACACCCATGCCTGCATATGCACCTTGTGTAAAAAAAAGTGTGGTTTTAGCCTTCTTGCATGGGGAAGAAGTCAGAAACCATGCTCCTGAATGACCAGAAGGGAAGAGAAGAAAAACATAGCGAATACCCTTCCTCCCCACAACTACATTTAAGTTCAAAATACTGTACTTCAGAGGCTTTTCTTCTGTGGCCCGATGTGAGAAGTGGCAATGCTGTGGTCAAGCTCACACATTCACCTCTGCTGGATGCTTTTCTTGGCAGCAGGCAGATGCCGTGGAGGGGTGGGCGTGAAAGGCTGGAGACCTGCACGTTCATGCTTGTTAGCACAAGAGTTAACTCGAGATGCATGCGTTGCGTGACATATATTCAGTATATTATGGGCTTCCCTATTTTTAGGAGTTTGTAAAAGTTCCTTTTGGTTCCATCTGTCAAAAGCGCATTTGCCATTTAAAAACCCACAAATCTAATCACCAGAAATATAACCCTCTAAAACTGTTTATTTTTAGGTTGTTCCCACAACCTACTTCCCTTGTTGGGGTAGGTAAAAGCACCTTCTGGGCTGGGTTTCTAACCTGGCTGAAGTTGTCACAAGGGTGCGAGTGCCAACTTTTCATTTTCAGAGGGGCACACAGACTGGAAAGCTTAAGCCTCTCAGCAAGACTTTTCTCCCTTAGTCCTTAACCCAGACTATGTTAAGGTCTGGTTTTGGACTTCTTGGGAATTTTTATTCTTCACCTGATTCATCAGTGCTTTCAGTCCTCACAAGGTGCATTTTTAACCTCTTTATGTCCCTGTGCACAACACACATTGAATGACTACCTTTGAAAACAGGAGAGAGATGCTCTTCCCTGTAAACATTTTAAAGGCTTTTTTTAACATGTAAATTTATTTACTTAGTAAATAGTAATGACTCCCAGCCACTTCGATCTATTGTAGAAATCCATATTTAACTGCTAGGGAGCTGTTCTGGGGTCTCGTGCCACTGAACAGCAGGGTATCTTATTGCATAGCACGTTGACACAACCTTTTATAAAGGCCCAGTATTGTGTCATCATAGGGGATAGTTATAGTACAGGAATGCAGAATAATATTATGAAAAAGTTTTGTGAGCTGTTTTCCTGTTGCTCTGAATTTAACGTGAAGAGCCTTTGGAAGTCTGTGTCCAAATGATGCAAAGAGATCTGAATTTACACAGTGGAGAACTGAGAACTTGATAAATTTTATGAAAAGAAAAAATAAGAGAAGCAAGTTCTTAGGTACAAGCAGGTGATGCTGAGCTCATGGCAACACTATTTAATCTTGTTGCATATCCTCATTTTAAAAGATTCCTATTTAGGATATAAGAGGATGCTGAACAAAGCACTGGTACAGTCACTTTTAATCCAGAGTGGGGCTCTTTAATTCCCATGTTTGTCTCTCTTACATGGCTTAAAAATAATCCATCAGTGTCTCCTATTTGTCTGTATTGTTTCTTTCCCTTTTTTTTTGTGGCAGCCTTCAGCCGGGGTTCAACACATTTTTTTTAACCTCCAAATAATTGTTGCTTTTTCAAGCCAGGAGTAGAAAGCAGCGATACTTATTTATAAAAACACATCAATGGCTGCGATGTTTTTTTGGGTTTTTTTATATATTTTTCCAGGCTTTTGTAAGAGTTTGGGCAACCTATAGGCAAAAAGGCAATCGGGTTTATGATTGCTGGGAATCTCAGGGCAGTTGTTTGGAGGCTGCGGAGGCAGGCGGCAGAGCCTGATGGAGGGGGAGAGAAGGGCCACATTATGTTCCAGATGACTGAACAAGGATTTATATACCAGCTCGCCTTTTTTTTTTTTTTTTCTCTTTTTTTTTTTTTTTTTAACATAGGAGAAAAAAAGTAATAAGAGTGGGGAGGCAAGGCATTTGAAGCGGTCAGATGGCTGATGACTAATGGGATAGGTGGGCAGGAGCCCGTGGATTGGGTGTCTTAATGAGCACATTTCGCACCGAGTTTGGGCTGCAGTTCCCCTTCACCTTTGCCCTTTATTGACCAAACTGACACTTCATTTTTCACATACTTCCAATTATGGCTGAGCTTAAGTGTTGCCCTGCCTCCTTTCTTTCTTGCCTATGGACGGCTCAAGAGTGGCGGAGGCCACAGAAGATATTTTAATTTGAAAAACTACCATAGCAAGGCAGGTTTAGGGTGTAACCTGAAACTGCTGTCACTTTGCAGTTTCTCTGATGAAAACAAAAGTTTTAATGTTTCTTGTTTAGTGCTTTTTCCCTCCCCTTCTCCATGGTGAGGTGAGGGATTGTTTTGGGGGTGGTTGGGTTGGCAAGGGGTGTTTTCCTTGGGGTAAATCCTTTTCGGCAGTACAGGTGCTGTGGGTGGGAGTCACCCAAGAAAGGAGATAAAGCCGAGTAAAAACCTGTGTTTTGCTTGAACGATGGCTCCTTGCTGCCTCTTGACATAGCATCTTCTGGAGAGGCTTCTTGTGGTGCGATGCCCTGTGATGTCCTTCGCCTAACGCTTCCCTTATGGAAGAGCAAAGCATAATTGTGCCTGCGTTTCTCAAGCCTTACACCCGTGTGGATTTGTTGTTTTGGTAATATTTAATGCATGAATGCAGACTTGAGCGTGGCCTGGCCGTGAGGCTTTGAGAAATGGCTGAATACGATACTGGGAGAGGCAGGTACTATGAAGAGATGGACAAAACTCCAGTTTGTAGCCACCCCATTTGCTACGTGGGGAGAACCATGATATATGTCCCACAGCCCAAGCCTGTGTGCATTTCCACGTTGGCTTTTACACACAGAATCCTTCCAGGGCGGAAACGTCTGTTTGCTTTTGCAGGGCTTTGGGGGTTTCGGAGCATGTGGTTTTCCTACCGAACGCGAATTCTGTCGGAAATAGTCCGAATAAGTTGTGTTCGCATGGGGTGGGTGGGTTTAAGAACAAAATAGCTGCTGTTAGACCTTAACTTCCCAGCAGCACTGCTGGATTTTGCAGCATGGGTTTTGTGATGGGCTCTGTCACGTGAAGTTTGGGTGAGTGATGAGTGGGCACGTCACCTGCACGCCGATGGTGATCGCTTTGCGTTTAAATATGTGGAG
This sequence comes from Merops nubicus, assembly GCF_000691845.1. Taxonomy (NCBI): domain Eukaryota; kingdom Metazoa; phylum Chordata; class Aves; order Coraciiformes; family Meropidae; genus Merops; species Merops nubicus. The sequence continues at coordinate 5,126 of NW_008633780.1, read as the reverse complement.
AGTATATCGACAATTATTTACATCCAAACAGAGGCCCCTAAACCATAGAAGTATTTATCTCAAAAAAAAAAAAAAAGTATGAAGTATTACCTACTTTATTATGTAGCCCTCTGGCATAGTAATGGCATGGCATATTTTTACTATAATATGGTAATAAAAGAATATGTAAAAGGCAGACAAAGGTTCTGTCTTTTCACTAAGGTGACCCCTGTTACCAAGTAACTGCTTTACTTATGAGCTTATTAAAAACTCAAAAAAAATGAGCTTTTCATACTTCACAGGCATTGATGTGAAAATGAGCTGTCCTGCGAGTAGTTTTCTTGATCATTTTTAGAACAATTGATTAGCCAAAGAGCCGCTGTCATTAGTTGACATTGACTGATAGCAATTTGTCACAAGCTCCGAAGGTCAGCCAGGCAGTGGAAGCTTCGGCTTGTCTTTGATTGACCTTTTCTGATGCCATTATCATGCGATCGGTTAGACTGGATGTGACCCTCGATTGGAAAAGACAGGGCATTAGTCAACAGGAGCTGCTCCCAGTATTTTTTCTGGGGCTTTATGTATTGTGAATCCTGAATTAAGCGTAATAGGCTTGTTTGGAAACGGAGTGGTATCAGTTTTCTTGCCGAGGCTCTGCCATCCCCTTTTCTTTTCTTGCTTTTCCATCAAGTGGGCAGCGCTCGCTTTGCCTCAAATCAGTGTGAGCACCTGTGATGGGAGAGGCAAGATTTAAAACAACCCCATTTTTATCTGAAACTCTTCATGTAGGTGCATATTCTTCAGCAGCACCAGCATTAATTATTTTTTATCTCCCCAGAATCATGTTTTATTTTTTAACAGTGATTGAGTAGTTGAGGATTATGCTCATAACAACACGATGTCAATTTATCATTCTGCTCTAAAGCCGGAGGGCGTGAAACTGTTTTTTCCCTCCTTCTGGTATGGATTTTTTTCCTTTTTTTTTTTTTTTTTTTCCCCTAGTCTCCTCAGCCTGATTCAGCTGTTGAAGTTAGATGTCGGCAGCATTAAGCCTCTATGCCTCAGCTAGTCAGGGTTATGTTTCCAGTATGGTGCATGGGAGAGAGTCCTCGCTTGGAAGCGGGTGTCTGTCGTGATTTGAGCATCAGGGTTTATTTTAATCGTTCACATTAGCTCCAAACGTCTGTTATTAACAGGCGTTTTTCTTTTCGCTTTGGCAAAGCTAACTTAAATACTTATAAATGTTGCTTGTTTTGCCTAAATTGTGAGTAATATAGTCATAAACAAATTCTTTTCCTTGTAAAAAAAAAAAAACCTTCCTTCCTCCCATTTGCCTTTCAGGGGAAACATGAATTTCTCCGTCTAAGTACCAACTTGTTTTTCAGGTCAGCCCCTAGAGATAATAAGCAGTTCAAACCCAGCACAACCATTTCAGCACAGTTTAATGTGACTTCCAGGCTTTGCTTAGGAAAAGCTTCCAGCCAGGAGGGGGGAAGAGGGGCGAGCACGTCAGGAGGCAGATCCTTCAGGCTGGAGCTATTGCCATCGTTGGCAGAGTGAAAGGAGGGAAAAAGACTTTGGGAACTGTTTACCTTTAAAGTGGCTATGGAAATACAAATATTCCTGACTTCACAGCCCATCTGTAATCAAGCAGCAAAATCCATGTGCTGGAGTCTCTTTTTTTTTCTTTTCGCTTTCTTTTTCTTGGCAGGTTTTTTTAAACTTTGAAATCTCTAGCCCATTAAACATCTGCGTGGCTGTGTGCAAGTCTGTGTATACAGAGATGTATATGTAAGAACGTGTCCCTGACCCTGAACTGAGCATCCCATCAGCCGTGCAGGGCTGTTGCAGGCCCCAGAGTGTGTCTGCACAGCCCCAGGTGTGTTACTGAGGACAAAGTCTTGAATATGCCAAGCAGGGAACAGCAGTGGAAAAATACCACATCACTAAAAACCACATCTTGGTCTGTTACCACAAAACTCAGGTGTAGAACTGAAGGGCGTCTTGCTTTCCTCCTTGGATGGGACAGAGAGAGATTTGGTTGCAAGTAGTTCTCGAAATAGGTTTGAAGTTTTTCTGTGTCCAAGATACCCCTTTTTTAGCAGTACCCATGTCTTGTGTTTTAAAGATCACTGATACATTCTGATTTGGAAAAAATTGTTGCTTTATTCTGGTGGGGTGTTTTTTTCCCCCTACACATCCTGGGAATGCTCCTTGAGGTTGTGGTGGCTCAGTGAAGCCGATGAGTTTCCCATATGGCCCATGTGCTTTTCATCTTGAAGGCACTGGTCCTATCCCCACTTGCCTCTGCAGGTGTCAGTGGCTTCAGCTGAACCTTTTGCTGTCTGATGCAGGCAGAGTGTGACTTTCAGGTGCGCCCCATAGACCTCTTTAAATTGGAGGTTAAAACAGCAAAGTTGCATTCCTGAGATGTCCTCCACGTTTGAGAAACATTTTGTTGCAGTGAGTATAAACCCCAAAGTACGCAGCGTTTCTGGATTACTGATGTAACAGGGTGTGCCACTGGGCTGCTTGGTGTAAACCATTTTCCTGCCTCTCACGTGAAATGCTGGGAGGGGGGAAAAAAACAAAAGATGACTAAGATTGGAAGAGAAGTCTTTAAAATAATGAGTTGTGTATGGAGAAAGTGGGTACTTGTCCAGTAAAGCAAGAACTTAGGGTGGGTGTTCATGGCATTGCTTTCCAGAGCGTTAGCAGGTTTAAAACAAACAAAAATGGTTTATGTGTTGGGTGAATTTTTCTGCTGTGGAGGTCAGCAGAGGACAAAAAGAGATTAGACTAGTTCGTGGAAAAAGAGGTCCTTCTGTAGCTATTAAAAACCCTGCTCCAGATGCAACTCTGGCTCAGGAAGCTGCCCAAGTGCTGATAGTCAGAGCTATGGCACAGCCACTTCTGTGTGCCCCCCTTTCTGTCTGGTTTTCCTAAGTGCCCACTGTTGCTCCTGGGAGAGGTTGACACGACATCGAGCTACTTGGATTGTGTTTCTCTAGTTCTTATGTTAAAATAATTTTTTAAAAACTCAATTCAGTAAATAAGATACTGGAATTTTTTTTTTTTTTTTTTTTTTTTTTTTTTTTGGTGCCTCTTGCCAATGCCAGCATGCTTTTGTTGGGAAGCAAGTAGACGTAGTTTGTATTTTCTTGCCCTTATTACCTTGGTGGTGGGAATGGTTTGACGCTATTCATTCAAATTTGACAGGTGATTGCTTCTGTAAATGAATGCACTCAAATCATAATTGTTGCAACAGAATTGTTTGATTACCTGGCGGTAGCCTCTTTCTCTCTGATAGCTTTTGGATCACCTGTTTGCTGAGAGCATTTGACAGTCCTCATGTTTATTACCCAATTGAATGTCAGTAGCAATTGCAGCTAAAGATAAACGAAAATGCAAGTACTTGTTGACCTTGACTTTTTTCCACAAGATATTGGACTTGATGGCTCTATTGCTGTTGAACTGATAAGAGTTATAAACAGTAGTTGAAGGAAAATGTTTTATTCCCAGAGGAAAATACCACACTGCTGTGGGAAATGGCATCTGACTAGTACTCTTTGCCAAATTCGCTTGGTTCACCTTCATTTAGGCTGTGGGAAAATAAAATACAAATTTCCCCTTTTATGACTTTAATATCTCTGCAAACATGAATTCCTGCACTCTTTGTAAAGTTTTGCTGGCAGACTGCGCCAATAACATACAGCGAGCGCGAGACCTCGACGTGTTTTATGATGTGCTATAATGAGGATTCTCAATTCTTCCTCATTTTCAGGCTGATTTGATAATTACAGGGAGGGAATAGAGCTTTCTTCTCCTGTTCCATGGGAAGCTTAATGTGTCTGTAACCAGTGAAGAGTCGGAAATGTGTGGCTGAGGGCGCGCGTTGCTGTAGCGGGGCTTTGCTGGTAGGAGGGTGGCCTGGGGACAAAGGCAAAGTTATTGCAGCTCTGGAGGCACAATACTTTCATAGGTCATGTTAGCACCTGCTTTTTTGGGCAGAGTCTCAGGTGGGTTCCCTTGCAGTTTTTTGGAAGGAGAGGACCAGTTTGGTGTTGCCTGTCCCAGCTGCATTCAGGGGGTGGGAGAGATGAACCTCCTGCAGATTCTGCTACTATAACCCCCTCCTCTTTTTATATATATATGTGTGTATATAGATATATTTCTTCCTAATTTCTAATCCTGCTTTAATATGAAACCTGAAGGGAAGACTTGAGTAGAAACAGTCAGTAGGCTTTGAGGTCTTCTGGGATGAAAGTCATTGTATAAACATCACGCTTAAAAAGCACAAAAGATGGTGGAATTATATTGTTTAAAGGATAAGTCCGTCTTGTCTTGGCAACTGCTCTGATAAACTCTCTGCAGTATTGTAGGAGCTTGTTAAAGCACTGAAATGCAGGATTAAGCAATGCTGTAACAGTTAGAGTCAGACTAGTAATCTCATTGCATTGTATTTTTTTTTTTTTTTTTAGGTAAGATTAAGCCAGCATTACATTATAAGTTTGTGGGCGAGGGGACGTTCTTCAAGGGATTAATTAATAGGATCAGCGCTGTAAGATGCTGACATCATTTTTTCTAAGTATGTTGATGCACCCAGGCGTTTGGTTTTGTTTTTTTTAATTCATGAATGAGATGGGGACCTTTTCTGGGTAATCAGGGCAGCTCCTGCAGCTTTTGGAGGCAGGGGAGCCACCTGTCACTGTATAAATCATCGGGGACTGCTTCTCCCTGGCCTGGTGACCCACTAGTCAGTGCCATGTGAAATACCAGGGGGAGAGGCCCGGTGTCTCTTCTCCCCAGGCCGGTGTGGGGTGGCAGGGCTGTGACTAAGCACATACCTGACGCTGCTCTGGCAGGGCTTTGAATGAGCGAGGGTGTCGTTGGTGAAACCTGCTGCCTCTCTGGCTTGTCTCTTTAACCACGCTGCCACCTTCACGTAGGTTTTGCATCTTTGATTTGGCATGCTTGAACTTTTCCCAGTAGGGCTCGGGAGGTGTGAAAGGACACGGGAGAGCCTGGCTGGGGCCGTGATGTGCTGTGGGAGCAGTGTCACGTCAGGGCAAGCACTGGCTCCTCAGGGCTCTCTGCCACCCTCCGGCACTCTGTGGCTTGGGAACTTCCTCGTTGCCAGTTGGATT
>NW_008633779.1:0-456 GCF_000691845.1 Merops nubicus | reverse complement strand
GGGGTCTGTATTGATTTAGGAAACAGGTCAGCTGGAAGAGTGTACAGAACTTTAAAAGTACAGAGAGCTAAAATGTAGCAAAAGGGGAATAGCTTCTAGTAGTCAAATTTGGGACAATAAGTTAAACAAAATTAACCAAAGCATCAAGAAATAGGAAGAAACTAAATAATCTGTCTACTTACACACCTAAAGATAATAGAAAGAAGCCTTGGAATACCCTATTTATAAGAACATATTAATTCTCTTTCATAGTATTGAAAAGTCATGGAAAGATTTATATTATTACAATGTTAAATCTTTAATGGTTGTAATTATCTGAGAATTAATGAAGTAGAAAGACCTAAGATTTTTTTTGTCTTAAATCACATATCTTTATCGGAATCACAAGGTGCTTTTACACTATCAACCCCATTTATTACAAACTGTTACAGCAAATCTCAAGTAAGTCCCACCCAA
>NW_008633778.1:36368-38381 GCF_000691845.1 Merops nubicus | reverse complement strand
TCCGGCACGCCTAGAGCTGCCTCCCGCGCCGCTCGGTGCCCCCTGTGCCCGGCCCGCCGGTGCCGCGGAGAGAGGCCGGCTGCGTGCGATAGCTGGGGACGTGCTGTCAACGCTCCCGCTTTCCTTAGGCGCGTCTCGGACGTCGCCCCGGCTCCGCGTGGCCCTTCCTGCTTCGCTCGCACGTTTCAGGGACTGCTTGTCATCATCGCCGCGGCCGCCGGTAATTCCTCGAGGGCCGGAGGGCCTCGCGTGGGGCTCTGCTCCAGGTGCAAAGAACTTACTTGCCAGTGCTGCACCCGGTTTTGCCCATGCTGCTTTCAATTTTGCTAGGCATTACCGGTGCTGTTCCAGGCCCAGGGAGGCTTGAAACTGGGATTGCTGTATCTGGATTCACATGTTTTGCATGGGGTTTAAATAAATGCTCCTGTCCAAGCCCATCCCTCAGTGTCAGGGGTAGCGTCTCCTCTCTCTATGCCGTGTCCTGCTCAATGGGCTTCTGTTCCCTCCTGAGGTAAACCAGGCATGTTGGTTGGCTTGGAGGAGGAAAGGGGGAAACGCCACACGTATGCCCTTTGCTGGCACACAGAGAGGAACCAATGTAACAAAACCTTCCCTGCCTTGTATTAGGGACGTGTCTTTAGCAGGTGGTGAACTTGTCCTAGCCCCACTCTGCTAGCAACCACTTGCTGGAGTGGAAATGTGAGAAGGATGCATATCTGAGCACATAAGTAATGCTACATGACAGGGCAGGCTGTGGTGTTGTCGTGAGCGGCGTCTGCGCACCTCGGGGGCAGCGCGGTTTGACAGGGCATCGGGCTGCGGTGTCGCTGGGTTGTGTCCCGCCCGTGCGAGGCGGAGGCCGCTGACGGCGTGGCGTGGAGGGTGGCCGCGCGTCGTTGGCTGCGGCACATCCCTGCAGAGCAGTGCTACAGTGGCCTTAGCTGCCTGCTCGTGACCTGCAGCATCCACGCTGCGACCGTGGCCACCACTTGTTCTGCCCAGATGCTGCTTGCTGCCAGATGTGCGGTAACAGCATCTCCCTCCCTCAGCTGATGGGTCTCTGCAAAGGGGTGTATGTGCACCTTGTTTGACTGTTCTGGCGGCAGGAGGGGTAAGAAGAGCGAGTTACAGAGGAAACGATTTGCCCGAGGTTGTGTGGCGAGTCTGTGTCAGTACTGGAGCAAGACCACCTTTGACTCTGGTGCCTGCGATGACGTGGTGGCTGCTGCCACATGTGGGTATGTAAAACACAAAATCTGGCCTGTGCAAAAATCACCAGGTCCACATTGTTGCTTGACCCTCTTCCTTCTGGGTAGAAGGATGAGCGTGCTGTCTCTACAGCAATTGTGTGCTCCACCACAGACTTTTTGCAGAGCAATTGCACCCTAGGTGCTCTAGAACCTCTCTGACTGCTTTTTAACGTGTGGGCTAATGGTGTGATTGGTGCCTCCCCACCTGTCTCTTCGGTACCTAGAAAACCTGTTTTGTGGTGTTTGGTATTTTCTGTGGTGCAGTGTTGTAGGTGTTAGTATGTCTCCCTGCCTCTGAAAGTCCCTTTCCTCTTTACATACTGGGTTGCTGGAGAAAAAAAGGCAAGAGAGCTTACTCAGAGACTTGAAACAACAATTGTTGTTCAGCAGAAGAAAGTAAAACAGTTGCGTTTTGTGAGCTGCAGTTGGAAGGTGACTCTCTGGGCACTGTGTGACACAGGGGATGGACTGCGGGGTGAAGTGGCTGGACCATCACAGAGCTGGAAGTGCTGAGCTTGCTGGGCTGCGCTGCTCCAGGGGAGCTGTTGAGGACGCGCTGGAGTTGCACTTCAGCTCCATGCTAACTCAAGCACTTAGAGCTGTGAACCTTGCTGCCATTGGCTTGGAGTCTTGAAGGTCCAGGCTCAAGACAGGCTTTGGCTTTTCTATTCAGTCATCGACCGAACTGACATCACGTCCTTATTGTACTTGAGCTTTTGGGGAGAAAACACTTTGTTTTCCTTTCTCCCCTCTGCTGTGCTTT
>NW_008633778.1:21048-36337 GCF_000691845.1 Merops nubicus | reverse complement strand
TGAAATGCTGTGAGCGCCCTCCCTCCCAGCAGTGCTTGCTGCATGGAGGTGTGTGGAAGAGAGCAGTAGCTCTAGAGGAGGCTCTGGGTTCCCTCTGCAGGGAGCATCAGCTGTGTCCCAGCCAGTGCCTGTTCCCTGCTCTCTGTGAGTTACTCTGGTTGTCTTCAGTTGGTTGCAGAGTCCTGAGTAAAAGGTGTCTCCTGGGTCCAGTGTCTGGTTCAGAGCTGACATCAGGACAACCATTGCTGCTTTGTGCTGTCTCAGGTGATTGTGTCAGGCTCGGCTGCTGCTAAGAGGGACAGTTTTTAATCTTTGGAGTGTTCAAGGATGCGTCTGTGTCCCCCAAGGTCCAGATGTGCTCTTTCTGGCACTAGCAGTGTGTTGCAGCTGCCATGACAGGTTTAAAGCTGCTCGGGTCTAGCCGTGTCCTAGGGGTGGCACAGGCTGACTGCCAGCTTTCAATTCTGTAGGGCTCCATCCAGTCTTAAACACCCTGGCTGATGGATCTCCCAAGTGGGCCTCTTCTGAGCGAGCAAGGCCCCTATGGGGAAGTGTAGGTTTGCCGCTCCTGTGCGAGAAGGTGTCGGGGATCTGCTCCCCCTGCGAGCCTGCTCCTGAGCTGCTGCCTCCTCCCAGGGGTGCCAGCTGTCCCCCTTAGCGAAGCAGAAGCCGGGAGCTGGCCCTGCAAATGTCATTTTCCTTGTGCTGTTGCTCTTCTGGCAAAGACCCAGCATCACGCCAGTGCCCTGGTTGAGGGGGAACATAGGAAAGTTGTGTTGCCTTTGTGACTACTTTTGGCATTTTTTAACAGAAAACATGGTACTTAGATGCATGGATATCTGATGTAATGAAGGATAGAGATATCATACTTGATATGATGTACAGATGCAGCAATATTTTGTCAGTGTTACTTAAGCTGCATCAGTGAAGTGCTAGGAGGATTGCCAGCATGACTCTTCTGGCAAAGCAAAATCTAACACAGGTCAGGACTCGGTGTCACTTGGCTTTCTTTTCCTCCCAGGGAAGTGTTGACTGGCAAACATGCCTTCTGGTGATCTGCGTGGTTCCATGTTTCCAGGGGGCGCAGGAGCTTTGGATACTGATTTTATGTAGTTGATCTCCATGATACTAGAACTACCCTACGAGGTTTCTTGTAATGCTGAAGCTCGGGAAAAATACACCCATCTTAGAGCAAGGGGCTAGGAAGCATTACAGCCCTTTAGCTTCTCATTTGTGCATTTCCAGCAGCTCTGTGTGTGGTGTGAGGATGGCCAAAACGAGATTCCTTGGTTCTTCCTGACTTCTGTTTCAGAGTTACATGCTGTTTGCCGGCAACAAGCGCCACCTCGGGCAGCACTGGGTGGAAGGTACCTGGGAACTGTTACCAGAGGTTGGCAAAGAAGTTTTCTGTTGCTGTATTTTGCCCTTCCTCAGCTTCTCCTGGGGAGGCAGCACCAGCCAAACCACATGGCATGGATGAGAGGCACCCTTCCTCCTCCTATGGTGCCTGTTCCAGGTCATCTGCTTGGCACCAGGCCCTTCCTGGGAATGGGGAGCTGGTTCTGTTTTCTCCTCACCTGACTTTCTTTGAAACTCAAAGGTGGAGAAGGGTGATGGATTTTTTTCTAATTGAGACCGGTTCATGGTGGCGTTTGCAGTTGCCACAGGGCTGCACTCAGCAGGAGCCACTGTAGAGGAAGCACTTAGTGTCACTGGCACCTGCTTTTGATATAAGGGAGAGCCACGGTGCAGAGGGGTGGTTTGCCAGGAGCCCTGCGTGCTCCCCGTGCCCTTGGCAAGCAGAGCCGCGTGTGTCGGTGCCCTGGGCGGCTCGGTCGCTGGCGTGGCAGGAGAGGGAGCACAGGATGCATTGGCATGGCTATCTGAAACCCACACCGAGCCTTGGAGATGGGTGTGCTGCTCTCGGGTGTCTTGACTGGCTCTGTGTCCCACTTGCTTGGACCTAGACCTCCCTTCCCACCTTGTGCTCCTGCTGCCCCTCTTCCAGGGTGTGGAACAGACCGTTGGAGACACGCAGTGGGCGGGGTTGCCTTGGTGCCAGCTATGACCCTCTGCTGCAGAAAGCCATGGGAGGATGATGGGCTGCAGCACCGCAAAGAGATGAGTGGGAACCTGTTTTGCTCTTGCTGGGCACAGCCAGTGGGATGAGCCCTGCTTCCTACTTGCTCAGCTTTTTCTGGAGAGATTGGCCAGTTCTTTGGCAGCTACTGGTGTCTAGGAACAAGTGGCTCCCCTGTATCCCTGTGTCCTTGCTGGATTGCTGGACCGGTACATCAGGCAGGGGTTTCCAGAACGTCCATACTGCCGGTGATGGGAGGACAGGGCCTTCACCTGGCATCTTGTCCTGCTGTGTGTTCCTGGACAGCTGCAGGCAGAAGAACGTGCTAACTGTGCCTGGGTGTCTTTGGGAGACCATGCTTTCCTGATGAGGGCAGATGGTCTGCCGGTTTTGGCTGGGGCTGCTAGAGAAAACAGGGCTTGGTTGCTGGGTTTTGCTTCCACTGAGAGCAGGAGCTAGGTTTGTTGTTTTTTTTTTTTCCAGCTGTGGCTCAAGATGCCTTGAATCCTAGCTAGGGGATGACGGGGAGCCTCTTCTGATGCTGGGGTAATAGCCTCAAGATGGCTTTAAGATGGGCTGTGTGCTGTGCCCAGAGGTGGGGCGTCACCCTGCTTGGTGAGGAGCTCTGCTGGAGCCAAGTCCTGGGCCAGAAGCCAGGTTTGTGATCCGTGCCAGAGAGGGCGAGACTTGGAAAGCGAAGCAGAGCTCCTCCTGTGTGAGAGATGGCCTGAAATACTGAGCAAAACCACAGAGTGCTCCTTGTTCCTGCCTATGTCTACTGGTCTTCCCTCTCCCTGAAGTATGGGGGAGGCCACAGGATGGATCTGCTAGGGAGCAGGAAGGTTGTGCTCCTCAGGCAACTCTACTCCGTTCTGCCTTCTTGGGCTGCTGCTTGGGTCGATTTTTTGCAGTTTCTGGTTGTGATTGTGTTTGTGGTTTTGGTTTTTTTTTTTTTTTTTTTTTTTTTTTTCCTTTAAATCCTGCCTGTCCTGTTCCTCTATCTTCTCCATCCCCATCCTTGCTGCTGCTGCTGATTTGAGGGCCTCCTTGCAGGCAGGCTGTCCAGAGCAATGCCGGGTGCATTTGTGCTGCTCCTTCTGCCACAGCTCAGCTGAGCAGCTTTCCTTTCCCTTGCTTGGCCACTTACTGCAGCGGCCAAGCAGAGGAACGTGCCAGGACATAGTCTGTATAGAAGGTGCTCTGTGGCACTGGCTGTTGCCAGGCTCTGTGCGTCTCAGAATGTAAGTGCAGGAGATGCCAGGTTCTGCGCAGCTCCGGCACTCTGGGTGTCTTGCAGCCTCTGGCAGTAGTGGTGTTCTGCCCTGTCACAGGACAGAGGAGGTTTCAAGCGCTCTGCAGAAGTAGGGGCTTGGGTTTTTTCACCTCCAAAACATAGACTGGCAGGAAAAGTGAAAGGAAATGACTTAACCGAAGACAGGAAGGGAATGTGGGGCAGAGCTAGGGACAGAAGCCAGGATTCCCAATTCCTACTCATCACTCTGCTCCTACTCGGCTGCCTTTTTGGGTCTCAGCCTCCTATTCAAGTCCGGGCATAAGGGGGCTTTTCCAGCCCTCTGAGAGGCTGGAGGTCAGGAGCTTCTCTTGTGAAGTATTCTCAATGCTCCATGTGACTGTGAGCTTTTCTGTCTCTGGCTGTCTCATCTCCAGGATTTGCCCAGCTGGGAAAACAGTTAGAAAGCTGAAATTTTCCGTTTAGCTTTCTGTTGCTACAGAAGTTGCAAGCTGTGAGTTGAGCATCAGGTCCTCCAAGGAGCACCGTGGTCTTTGTCTGAAGCATGCTCTGCGGAGAAGTGCTGCTGTCCCAGAGGGCCACACTCTTGTCTGGAGGGCTGTATCCAGGTTTCTCCTAAGGGTTTAAGTTAGGGGGAGTTGTTTCTCTCTGCTTTTGCTTTTTTTTTTTTTTTTGGCTTTGGGGACAGTCTTCTTTGCTTTGCCACCCAGGGCTTGGTACCTGTCTGACCAGGTGTGCATCGGTTGCCTGCTTCTGCAGGCAGGGACTCTGGAGCATTGCAGTCTTCCTAATAGAAAATATATTATTAACATCTTCTTGGGAAGAAAGATCCTGCTAAATAGCTGCATGTCAGTGAACTGTTGTGCTCCTCTTCAGAGGGGAAGGGGGTTTCAGGACTGGGTGCAATGACTCCTGCTTTTCTTTGTTGTTATGTAGTGCTGGGCTCCTGGCTTCTTGGGAGAGTTTGAGGCTCCAATCATTAGAGGATGCTGGCATTTAAAAAGGTGGTTGTGAGGGTCCCAAGTGGCCATGCTGTAGGTCTCTACGCTCAGGGCGGTGAGGAACCAGACGGGGAGCTGCAAGGGGCAGTAACTGAGAGCAAAGGCTGCACCTCTGGGCGACTCTTCCCAACAGCAAGCTGGCCAAGGCTGTGGAAACTCCCGCAGCACTGGAGTTTTCACCACTTCCTTGGCAGGATTCATTCCAGCCCTGGTCTGCAGCAGAGGATTGGGCTGGACAGGACCTGAATGGAGCGGGTCCGGCCACAGGCGAGCCTCAAGTGCGGCAGTGAGGCTGGGCTGAAAGCTGCCTGTGTCCTGCCTCTGTGCAGCCTTGTTTGAACTTTTCTCTGGCAAGGAGCAAAAGGAACCGGGGAGACCTAGGGCTGGTCCAAGCAAGTTTCCTCTGCTCTCCCCACCCCCAGATGCAACGAGGGGAATGGCAGCAGCTCCAGACTGCCATCCTGGAGTGGGGCAGTTTGGGGGGGCCTTGGTCACAACAGCTTTTGAGCAAACGGCTTTTTGCCTCTGATGTTCCCTGCCTCTTGGGCTGCAACGCAAGGCGGGGGAAGTGAAACCGTGGTTCAGAACAAGCCCTCTGGATGGCAAGAAAATTGCTGAGTAGCTGGTTTCCAGGTTGCCGAGGTCCTAGCCAGGGCCTGGCGCAGCTGCCAGAAGCAACAGGCTTGGAATTTCCTCCGCCTGGTGCCAGCTCCTCTTGGGCTGGCCACAGCACCTCTGCTGTGACCGGGGCTCCTCTCGAGCCCCATGGATGGGGTGCTCCCGGAGCAGGGGATACACTGGAGCTGGAGCTGCCCCCCTTGCTCTCGCAGCCTGGTTTCTATTTTCTTTTCCAGGGTCCAAGCTGTTTTGAATTATGCAGCCTGCGCCTCCCGCGGGGCTCCTTGAGCAGCCGCCTAACGAGCTGAGCTCCTGACAAACTTTGCTCTGGCTCTGGCTATGCTTGGAAAATTTTACAGCCTTTTCAGAAAAAGGAAATGCCAGGAAAGGCCTGTCTCTTCTTACTTTTACGAGGGGGTCCCAGTTGAGAGGGGGTGAGATGGGTTTGGAGAAGAAGACAGGAAGGATTTTTTGTGCTGTGGTATATACGCTTTCTAGTGATTGGGGCGAGCAGGCTCAGTTTCTCCTGCCGGGCTGGGCACGGCAGGCGTGAGACCTGCGGGACTCTTGGAGGGTGCCACAGTGGGTGTGGGGAAGCAGTGGCTCCTCTTCTAGAGGCAGGTGATGGTGTGCATCTTCCCTCCCAACTGCCGGTATGGCTACTGGCTGATTAAGCTTTGCTAATTAGGCTTTTTCTGAGCGACAGTGGTTCTATGTCTCCTGAGATGGCAGGCAGAGGCTCCTGCCTGTGGATGTGTCACTCTGCAAGGCTGGTGGGAAGGACCACTGGTGCCTGCTGGGCTGGTGGCCTCCCCGTCACAGGGGATGGCGGGGTGCCTGGGCAGGGTGCTGGTGGGCACAGGGATGCAGGAACGCAGACACTACCCCCAGCAAAATATTTGACCGGCCAGGGACAGTCTTGTGTAATTTGCACCTTTTGTTGAGCAACTGTGTTACAGTAGGAGAAACCGGGGCACAAAGTAAGCTGTGACTTGCCCGCTTTCCTTTGGTAAGAGCATGCTGAGAAGGGAGCCAGGAGCCCTCAGTTTTGGATAAACCCCCTCCATGAGGTGCTGAAGGTCTACCGTCGCATTTGGTTTCCTTCAGCAGAGTCCACCAGCTGTAGCACTGACCTCCTGAACAAGCGCTTCTGTCCGGAGGGGCACTGCGAGGTACGAGCGGGTCCTCGTCATCCTCCTTGCGTGTCCTCACAGTGTCCCAGATCCCTCTGCAGTGGTAAGAAGGCATCTGCGGGGACTAAGACAGGGATGTTGGTTGGAGCCTCTAAAACTGCTACAGCCTGGGGAGTTGTGGGGCTTCTCCAGCAGGAGGGATCGAGGTTTCTGTGCGATCCGTAGGCTATCCGTAGGCATCAGCTGCTGCCAGTCATGGTGGATGAGCATCACACGTGGGCAGCGATGGCTCTGGGTGAAAGGAGCCTCGCGCTGGTCCTCTTTGAGGGCTTTGCCTGTTACGCCTGTCAGGAGCATGGCTCTGGATAGCAATTTGATTTGGCAGCCCATGCAGGCCTGGCAGCCCGAAGAGTGGGGTGTGGGCACCAGAGCCATGCTTTCCTCTCTCTTTTTTTGATCACTCCACCCATCCCCAGCTTTCTGCTGTGCTGCGCAGGAGAAAGTACCTCCCTGGGGCTGCGTCCCCTCCTCCACCTGGAAAATGAGTGATACGTCCCCTTTCCTTTCTCAGGGCTCATGGGCAGAAGCTGAGATTGCATTTGACAGTGGAGGCCAAGCTCCTTCGCTCTGCCGCTGGGAGGTATGAGTGGGGCTCTCCTGTGGGCTTTGCGCAGAGATGAGCTTCTCCACCCCAGCTCCTTCTCAGAGCCTGAAGCGTGTGACGAGCTGCTGGAGAGAAGTATTCTAAAAAAACAGTTAAACACCTTTTTGTTATTGTTATTTATTTCTGTGATGACATCTGCATATATCAGGTTCAGAGTGACTGAAGTGGATGGGGTTTGCTCTCTTTAGTTTCTTGATTTTCAGTGGAGAATCCCATTTCACATGAACTCCATGCTGCAAAAGGAAAGTCCCGAGCCCTGTTTGCCGTCTCTGCCGTGAGAACAGTACAAACCCGAAGGAGGAACAGATAAGTGCAGGGGCATGGCTGTGCTGTCAGTAGCACCTTTCCTTCCAAAGCATTTCCACAGGTAAGCGCTCCAGTAATGATCTGCCTGGGCTGCCCACCTCCATTGGAGAGTCTAGCATCGGTTTTGCCCTCACTTGATTGTTTTTAAAGCTCTCTCTTTTAAATAAAATAAATCACAGCATTCAGTGTTTGAATCTGTGCTTTGGAGCCTGTTTCAAAAAAAACAAAAACACCTAAGAAACCCTCCTAAAACCTAAACCTGGTTTTGTTCCTTGAAAGTCAGTTTCATGAGTTGAAGTTGTAAACGTTTTCTTGATGCGGAAGGAGTTACTTTGCCTTAAGCAGAACTGCAGCAAAGAGGTGTCCTGCCGCTGACAAATATTTTGCTATAAATAGAATTTTAGACCTGATACAGCAGGCACGTGTGTGATTTTAGTGAGAAGAGTGATTTTCCCACCTGAGCGTTTGTGCAGTCAGGACCTTCGGTGTGTAAGCAAGTGCTCCCCAATGTGCATAGTGGTTTCCAAATATTCAGAGACTTGGCTACTGGTGTCAAATGTTCATGCTTAAGTTGATTATGCTTTTTGATCAAAATGAGTTTCACCGAGTCCTAGTCTAATTACAATGTCTCACTTACATTAGGGTTTACTGTTTGGGTTGGGTTTTTTTTGTTTTTTTTTGTTTTTTTTACCTTAGTTTAAGTGCTCTGGGTGTTTTTCAGATGCTGGTACAGACCCCTGTGCAACAAATGTAAGGCTATTGCAATAATAGGGTGCCCTCCATCAGAACTTTCCCCAGAACTCTCAGCAGTAGCGCAGAGGTCTCTGGAGCTTCACAGTGGGTGGGTTTAACACCAGCGAAGTGAGCCAGCCACCCTGGGATTTGCTAGTTCTCAGGCTGCTGCTGGCAGTGCCATAGTCTGAGTCCTTTCAGTGGAAAGGGGTGATGCTGGCATCCCTCAGGGCTGCTGATCCCTGTCTGGGTGTTGCCCAGCTCTGCCTTTGTCTTGCTGCAGCCACATGGAGGGGTTAACTGCTTTTGCCCAACCTCGGGTTGAAACAAGATTGTGGAAGAGGGTAGATGTAGTTGGTGGTTGGTTACTTGGAAAGGGAGAGAGGAGAGGTGAGCATGTCCAAGCGATGCCTGTTTTGGCATTACGCTTCCTCAAGGCCTGATCCTGAGCATCTTGGATGGCCGCTTTTCCAGTGTTTGCTCCATGGCTGTTCCTGGCTGCAGGTGCTGCAATGGCTGGGGCTGGGGCTGTAGCTGCTGTTTGCAATATATTTGGGAAAGCTTTCGGGGACACGCCAAGAATTGATCTCTCTTGGAAACCGATAGACGAATCCTGATAGCAAACACACCGAGAAGCCAGGCTCTTTCTTCTCTTGCTATCTTCTTGCCTCCGCACTGGGCACAGACCTCAATGTCCCCAGAGCAGCTCTGTTGTCCTACTTGGCAGACTCAAACTCAGATCGTGGGCAAATGGCTCAGCTTGAGGTGAGAGCCCAGCAGCACTCCAGCCAAACCTGACATGCTGATGGTCAGGGAGAGGATGAGGCAGAGCTGGAACCTGACTCAGGAAGAACATATGCCATCCAGGCTGCCTTTTCACTCAATGTCTGCACTCGTAGGGTTCTCTGTGCTCTGGAGAGCCATAGCCAATGGTGCCAATGGCTGACTCTGGCCTTGGGAGGAAGTGTGGGGGAGCTGGGGTTGTAGCACCAAAGAGCGGGGAATATGTGCATTGCCCTTGGCCAGTAGACTAATCTAATGCATCATCTTATTTGCATATGAATTAATTTTTATTTAAAAGGACTCAAGTGGACCCAAGTGCCAGACTGCATCTCAGTATGCTGTAGGAGGAGCCTAGGAACTGCTCAATTTGATCCGAACAACAAGCCTGAGGGTGGTATTGCTTAATGAGCCAAAGACCCCTCTGGCTGAAGTCGACTCTTTTCCATCCGAAATGGGCAAGCAATGGTTTTTCTGGAGATTTTAAGGTCCTTTTGAACAGTCTGGGCAGTGAGTGAGTGAGAGAGGGTTGCGTAGACCCTGGAAATGGGCAGGATGCTGTCTGACAGGAATGTGGCTCACCTAGGACCTACCACTTCCCTTGAGTATCCCAGTGACACTGGACCAATTCTCGAATCTGCTGCTCCCCGTCGTCAACGTGTCCCATCAGACCGACGCTGCCTGGCTCGCCGCATCCCAGGTGTGGAAGACAACCTACAGGAGAAGGGTGGTTGTGGGGTGGCTGCTGGGTGTAGAGCTCCTCTGGTTGGCCTCACCGCTGCGGGGCCACCGCTACTCGAAGGCAGGAAATGAGAGGCACGTGGGCTGCCTTGGAGCCCGCCTGGGAGCCTGCCAGCACCTCCTGATTGCACCGAAAGCGGCGTGGCTGGACTTGGGCTCGCTGCCTGCCCATCACAGGGCCGGTGGCCCCGTTCCATGTCCTCTGTTTGCAAAGTGAGGTGGGGAACGTGGACCTCCATCAGTGGGGAGGGTCTCCCCTTTTGGCTCCACTGCACCGGTGCTCCAGTGCCCAAAGTGGGAAGCTGCAGCCAGAGCTCCCAGGCTCTCTTCTTCCTTCTGCAGGGTATCTGCTCTCAGGTGCTTGCCCAGACCCTGGCTGTCAGTGCCCGGCAGTCATGTATGCCAGAAATAAAACCAGCTCATGGGCTGCCTTCCCCCAGGCCTCCGTCACCAGACTCAGCCTTGGCATGACAACCAGGCTGGGGTTTGTAGCCACTGCTGCCTTCTGGGGAAGAAGGGCCTTGCTTTTTCATGGCAAGGCTTTTTCATCCTGCATTCCAGGTCTCTCCACAGTCATGCTGAGGTCTTTCTCCAACCCCCAGCCAGGGGCCTAGGACTCCCGCTTCCCGTCGCTGAAGTAGCGGCTTTCGGAGGGAAAGGCAACGTAAGCTTTCTCAGCAGACTCTGTCCTATTTGTCCTGTTCAATTACAATGCAGCAGCAGTGGCACCAGCCGCCGCCTTCCTCCTCTCGCTGGGCTGGAGCGCTGCAGGCTCTCGGCAAATGCTGTCTGCGGACATCTGCTGCCTCCTCCCCCACTGCCTCCTGGCAAGCGGCAGCAGCTTCCCAGTGAACAGCCTGCGCTTCGCATCATCCCCCACACGCCCGACCAAGGCTCCCTTCTGCTCTTACAGGCTCTTTTGCAGGACCTTGAAATGGTGGTTCCCCTGGTGCTGGCTCGGCTCCAAGCAGCCTTCCGTCTCACAAGACCATAGCTGAAAAAAATCAGGGTGCCTGATGGAGGGGAAAGGCTTATTAAAAGTGATGCTTACCCGGTTCTGGCTTGTGATTCAAACAGGCAGCTCTCTCCTTGGCAGGTCTCCAGCCGGTGCCTGGGGCCTGAGACAGGCATGGAGTCTGGGGCAAAAAGCTCGGAGCCGTTTGACTGGAGCAGATGTGGCAAGGTCAGCTGTAAGATGCAGCCCTGGTGCCAGAGTTGGATGCTTTGGTCCGATGTCTGGCTTGAGTCTGTCCTGTGCAGCTGTGGAAGGCAAGAGTTCCCTACTGCAGGTATTCATCTGGACCCTTCGGGGAGAAGGGAGGTTTGTTTCTTTCTGCTGTGGCTGAGTGGTGGGATGGTGTGCTCCTTGGGTGCAGAGGGCAGCGGGGCCGTAGATTTCTGCCTTCTGAGAGTAGCCCCCAGGCTTGGTAGTCCTGCCAGCTTGGCAGCAGGAAGCACCCTGTAAAGTGGCATTTCTGTGACTTCAGCCCCTTGGTGCTGCCACACCAGGTTCCCATTTGTGCGTATGCGTTTGGCACCTGAAAGTGTGGCAGTAGCCCGAGAGGAGATCTTGACCCCAAGTCCAGCCAGTCTCCCAGCACAGTTGGGAGGTGCCTTCTGTCTGCAGCCTGAGTGCTTCTAGCCTGGAGGCTCCTCTGGAGGTGAGAGTGGAGGAGCTGGGGGGCATGGGGTGGAAGAGGGCATGGGAAGCGTTAGCAAAGACTTTTCCCCTGAAGCTGGTGAAGCGGTAACTGGGAGCATGAAGGCAACACCAGGCTGTGATCTCAGGGAAAGGCCTGAAGGAGGGCTGAGGAACGTGGATTAGTCAGAAGACATGGTGGAGGATGAAATAGGATTCAGCACCTCTGTAAAGGCAGGTCTGGAAGAAGGAGCTGGAGGGTTTGCAGGTGGGCCATGAAAACAGGAGCTTGCAAAGATGGAATAACCGAAGCTGGTGGGGGAATTTGCCATTTTGTACCTGGCTCAGAAAGATGCGAGCGCGATTCAAAGGGATTTGGATGAGAAGGCAAACAAGTCTGCGTTTGGAGGGAGGGGGAGCATCTTCTTCACTGTGACTGTCTTTGCAGTTGGAGGGGTGCAGAGGCACAGGCAGAACACCCCCTGCTAGCTTGGAGGGAACATGGTGTTATGGATAAGCATTGCTCGGCACCCAGTTTGTTTTCAGTAGCTTCTGGCCCCGCTGGTTGGTCGGTAAGACCGGTCCGTGCCTGCGCCAGGCGTTGAGGAAGCAGTGGTGGGAAGGCTAGGTGACTGCCGCGGGAGGAGCCGGCAAAATCGTCTGAGTGCCTGTGAAGAGTGTGGCACAGAGGTGGGAGCCGTGGGGCCGGGCTGGGGCAGAGCGGTGATGCCAGGGGCTGCGTGGTGAGTGGGGCTGAGGATCTGTCACCGGCGAAGGGCCCCACTGTGCCTGTTGGCAAGCGTTTGCCTGCTGCAGCCAGGACCGGTGCTGCCGCTGTGCAGATGTGAGGGGCCTGGAGCAGACCTGGCAGCCAGAACCGAGTCAAGCGCTTGGGTCTCCTCTGTGCACGGGCAGTAACCGCAGGCCCCTCCTCCTCATCAGAGTGGTGTTGAGCACGAAGGAGGTGAAGCAAAGGAAAGATGGGGCCTGCGTCTGAGAGGACGAGAGATGCCGCTGAGAAACAGAACTGAGCTCCCTTCCTCTTTGTGTGCTGGCGGGTACTCGGTGGGGTGGGGGCAGCGGGGCTGGGCTGCAGGCCAGAAGCACTCACAGACATCCCTGGGAGAGGAAGCTGAAATGCTGCAGGAAGCCATGCTCCCGCCTGCACAGGTGATCCAGAGCCGCTGCATCGCAGCGGTGAGACAGCAAAGCCGTGTCCCCAGCCAGGTGGACCCTGTCCCAGAGCCCAGGAAGAGGCAGATGAGGAGATAAGTGAGCCCTGGCAGGCAGCCTTTAAAGTTCCCCTGGGAATGAGGGCATCACCAGCAGCTGGAGGCAAGACTGGTAGGTCCTGGTGCTTAGCTGATGCTGAGGAGAAGCAGAAGGTGCCATGTGGAGGCCGGTTGCTGCCTCAGCCAGGAGATCAGTGGCAGACAGGGAGAAGGCAGTGGGGCATGATATTACCATGGGAAGAAAGCAGTGATTGAGTGGAGGCAGAGGAAGCATGAGGACCCAGGAGGTCACTGACAAGGAAGGGCATCCCTCCTGAGCAGAGAATAAGTGCCAGGACTCTGTCAGGACGCTGGCTACAGGAATGTGATCTCTTGTGCGTGCCCCAGTTTTAGTGCCCCTGGTTGTGACTTTGTGCCCCCACAGGCTTCTTGGAGGGCAGTGGCGTGGTGGGGACAGGTGTATGGGCTTCAGGGACTGGTGCAGGGCTCAAGGAGAGGGGGACCAGGTTCTTCTCATGCAGCAGTGCTGGGTGCATTCCTTTGAGCTGCCCTTCCCCCCATCAGGCACTCGGCTCTTAATGTGCCGGGCTCTTGTTTTCTGCTGCTAGGAGTCTGATTCCTGGAGCTAGCCCACTGGCAGGGCTCGGTTGCTGGCGAGCCAGGAAGTAGGCTGAGCTGAGCTCTGAGCGCCCAGGCTCTGGGTGACACTAAGGCATCGGCTGGCATTCCAGGGAGTTGAGTGGCCTCCCCAGCCCACCCTGTGCAGGGTGGCCAAAGCTGTCTCTGGTGGGTCTGCAGCAGCCGTCCTCTGTGCCGTCCTCTTCCTGAGCTGGGAGAGCCGGAGGGCGGGATCGCACCGTGAAGGGTTAATAGAGCTCCAGTCGCTGCTCTGGCAGCCGGGCCCTGCTGCAGGAGCGGTGTTTAGCAGCTTGCTCCAGTTGGCGTCTGTCCCAGAATGCTTTGGAAAAGCACTGACCTCTGACCCCCAGTACAAACTGAGCCCAGCACGTGGGAGGGAGAAATTACTCCCAGACCTTCAGGCTCCAGGGTTTACAAGCTGCCTGCAATAAAGCAGCCATTTTTTCCGACAGTTACTAAATCTCCCCTTTTAGCTCTGCTGCAAACCTCTACCCATTGGTCCCCTGCCCCCAGCCCCGCATCTTGCTCCTTCTGCTCAAATCAGAAACATCTCCGAAGGTGAGGCTGGGCTGTTCCACCGGGCTGAAGGCTGGGGAGAGCTCGAGCCACCGGCCCACAAGCCGTGCCCCGCACCCCGCAGTGGCAGGTCCAGTCCTGTCCGGCTTGGCGGCTGTCGTCGTGTCCATCTGCCCGCTTCCTGCATCCCTCTGGCCGGAGTGGACTTCCTGGGAGCCTCGCCGCTGCAGTCCCTGGGGGTTCCAGCACCCGCTGGCCTGCCTGCGGGGTGCACACCCGCACCTCTCCTGTGCCGGCCCACAAGCCGTGCCCCGCACCCCGCAGTGGCAGGTCCAGTCCTGTCCGGCTTGGCGGCTGTCGTCGTGTCCATCTGCCCGCTTCCTGCATCCCTCTGGCCGGAGTGGACTTCCTGGGAGCCTCGCCGCTGCAGTCCCTGGGGGTTCCAGCACCCGCTGGCCTGCCTGCGGGGTGCACACCCGCACCTCTCCTGTGAGCCCTCGTGGGGCTGGTGGGACGCTGACGGAGGTGGTACCTTTTCCAGGGCAGCTGGCAGACCCTGTTTCAGTATTGTCTTGGTGTCTGTGCTGGGGACCGGGAGCCAAAGGGCAGAGGTTTCCTTATGGGCTTTGCCGATGGCTAGGGTGGCTCTGGGCAAGGCCTTGTTTTTTTTGTGTGCCTCTGTTCTGCTACCTTGACAAAGGCATAAGAGCCACAGGGTTTGCGCTTACCTCTCGTCAGCTCCTTAGGTAACTTATTCTGTCTGCGCTCCCTGCAGTGAGCGATGGATTAATCTCTAGGGAGGCTGGCCAGTTTCTATGGGAGATCACTGCGTGGGAGGCTCACGAGGCTTCACCAGCTAATGTTTGTAATGCCTGCTGCAGCTGCGAAGTGCCAAGTACTGCTTATTCACATACAATTTCCTGACCATCCAGTTGTGTGGAAGCGCCAAGTCGGCGTGGGGCGGTGAGCTCTGCTTGTCTGGTGCTGTGCTGAGCACGCCAGCGTGTTGTGTTGCAGCAAAGGGCGTGGGGAGCACGTGTTCATGTTTGTAGAGTGCTTTGGGAACAGAAAGCGCGCGTTACGAGTGGCTACCGTGCCCTGGGCACCGTGGAATCCAAATAAATAAAACGGGAGCTGGTATTTCAAAAAAAACCTCTGCCCCGCTCCTCCCACCTCCTGTGCGCATTCCTCTGGCGGGGGGCAGGCGAAGGTGGGGAGCTGCCCGTAGCGTGCAGCCCCAGCCCGGGGCCCGGGAGCAGCTGCAGCGGCGGGCAGCCTACTACACAGCTCTGCTCCCAGCAGATGCAGGACACCTCGGATGCAGTAGCTCGTCCTGGCCTTGGCCGTGCCGCCCACTGGGTAATTAAGACCTGCCCGGAGAGCCAGCTCTTGAGGCAGCCCTGGTGCCTTAGGCTTCCAGCGTACTTCTTTTTGGACCCCATGGTTTCCTGGGAGCAGTGGTGTGGCAGGAGTCTGACACTGTGCATGGTGCTGGCAGCACAGCCCGGGCAGACCTGTGCTGTGCCTTGCTCTGCGCCGAGCCCCTGGGCACAGTGTGGCAGGGAAGCCATTTTCCTAAACACATCTTGGGCTGGTCTACGATCTGCTTGAAATGCAACAAAAAAAGGCACATTCATCCGAATCCCCTTCTCTCCCCTCTCCGAGAGCTTGGTTTTGTTTTTAAATCTATATGGCAGGCGACCAAACTGGCTGAGTCAGTCAGCTGGCTGGCCACCAGAAGTAAAAATGCGGTTTTGTCCTCTCCCTTATTCCCCCCCCTCTCCCCCTGGATTTTTTCTTCTCCTTCACTTAGCGACAGTTTCATGTATTGACAACAAACCTCTTTCTGCCTCCTCTCTTGGGGCAGGGACAAGTGGAAGCTGGTTTTTATGTTTTTTATTTTCATGATCGGTCTAGAGGGAGAAGGTGCCGGATGGCCGGCTGGGTTTTTGCCTC
>NW_008633778.1:0-21004 GCF_000691845.1 Merops nubicus | reverse complement strand
TGCTCCCAGACCTTCCAGCATCCAGGCAGGGCTAGAGAGGTGAAGTGTCTTGCCACAGGCCAGGTTGAGGAGCCAGTCCTCCTTGGCAACTGGCACCCAGGAGCCATGCTGGCCATGGGCTGGCTTTCGAGGCACAGGAGGAGGCGAGAGGCAAGGCTGTGTTCTGGAGTGCTTACAAATGCTGCCACGATGCGGGTGTGGCTGGTTGAAATGCATCCTGGAGTCGGCTCTTCCACTGGGAAGATGGGAGTCAACAACCCTCCTGTATGAGTGGCCCCACATCTTGTGGAGGGACAGCCAGACGTGGTGTTGTTGAGGGGGGAGCAAGGGTGTCCAGCCTCCGTTGGTGCCTCATGCTGTCGGGCTGCACACATTGTGTGTAGCCTGGGGATGGGAGAACAGGCATCTCCTGCAGGCGCTGAGGGACTGCTTGGCCCTCTTCCTGCCTGCTGCAGTAGGGTGAAGTGGGTGCACCAAAGCCTTGAGACGCAGATGTGGGACTTGGATGTGGACATGAAAGGTTTGAGCCCCCCCCGCTTGCCACTGGCAGTGTTCCTGGGTCTCCGCTTTGGTCTGTTAATTCTCGAGAAGCAGCAGTCCCAGCTTGGGAGCTCAGCTTTCCCCTAGGCTTTCAGGAAAGCAACCGCTGTCCTACCTCGTGCTCCTGCCACATGTGTCCCCACACCCAGACATAGCTGGGCTTGAGCAGCAGCAGGATGCGTACACCAGGGCTGGTTTTCTGCCCCATGGCCTTCGGTCTGGCCAACAATGTTTTTACTCCCTATGCTTGCAGCTTCTGTACCCTCGTGACCCAGTCCCAGGGTGGAAGGAAGATGGCACAGGGGGTGAGGCAGGTGTGATCTGAGTGCTGCCAACTCGGCTCATCACTTGTGGCAAGCCCGTGTCCCAGTTTGAACGGCATGACAGGGTGTGGGGTCTTGCTGTTTGTCCCAGCTCCCAGGGGATCACTGGGCGTGTGGCACCTCACAGGAGTAGAACTGACTGAGCAAACAAAGGAGGCTCCTCAGGCGAGAGAAGTTTTCAGATGCAAATTGGCCGGTTGGTTTCAGAGACAGATTTTCTTAATTTGTATGTTGATTTTTCCTATTTCAAATGCATAAATCGTAGCAAACGCTCCAGCCTGACTCTGGCTTCTGTGTACTTCAGCAAGAGGGCTGCATGAGAGCAAGCAGCTGGCTGGCTGCTGAGAGCCGTGCGGGTATCTGAGGATACCAGCGCTGGTCTGAACTAGTTTGCTGCTTCCTCCGTCATATATCACTGCTCAGTTGCAAGACGTGCTTCCAAGGCAGCAAAAGCAGGGAAGGGGGAAACTGATTTACTGGGTTTTATTTTATCAGGAAAGGATGTGAGGGGCTAAGAAATGTAAAGGACAAAATAAATCATCTGGAATATTTTGCTCTCTTGAAAAGAAGGGAACTTAAAGGTGCGCAAGACTTGAGAACACCATGGGGAAAGGTGCCTGTGAGCTCCTGGTAAGCCTGAGCCTCTTTGCCACGCATCACGTGGGCAATGCAGACATGAGGGGAGCGATAGCTATCTTAGTGGCTAAAAGACATCTCTCTGCACGTGTAGTTGCAACCCCACCTCTTCTGATGGTAGGTGGCCGCGCCTGTACAGTGCAGCTGGAGGCGGCCGTGGAAGTGCTGCGGCGTGCATGCATCTGCGGTTCATGCAGAAGCTGTTATGGCAGGGCAGAAGCGGTGAGGAAAACTGAGAAGTGCTGCTGGGATCTGGTGTTGGCTGGCAGAGATTTCTGGGGCTGGAAGCGAGAAACTGAAAGCTGCATGTTTGCTGGGTGCTATGGGAAAGAGCTCTGAGGTCATGAGGTGACTGCTGTGGGATGCATCTCCCACACTCAACTGTGCCTAGTCTTCAGTCTGTCCTCACTTCCCTGTCTCTGAAGAGCTTGTGCCCATAGGGTTGAGGAGATGTGGGAAGAGGAGAGCTCTGAAGTAATACCCAAGTGTCTCCGATGGAATAAATCGGCTGATGTGGCCATGCTTCTCACTTAAGCTTATTTGCAGTCATTCACTCGGCAAACATCCAGGACAGAAGAGCAGGACTTGATTTGGAAGGGAGTATAGTAACTGGGAGTGACCTGCAGATTGTCAGTACCCTTGGCCGGGTGCTGAGGTGAAGACTCTTGTTTCACACTAAATGTGGAGCTCACCTGGGGTCCTGAGCGGGTCCAGGAGCTATTTGTGTGCAAAATCCTCTAAGTGGGTACCTGCTTGATCCTAGTACTTGTCTGTTTGCCTAGAGTTTTGCTGGAGAAAAGGAAACCAGACTTGTCTGTTTCATGTTGTCCAGGTTGGTGTCATATTTTGGTTCTCAGGCCCTTGCCTGACTGGATTGCAAACCTTCAGGGATCTTGCAGTCCCATTGTTCTTTCTGAGAGGGAGAGGTGAGGGAAAATAATCCTGAAATGGATCTGCTTTTTAAATCCTTTCTACCTCATGATCTGAAACCTCTGACAAACCGCCTGGCCTTTAGCCCCCCTTTACACTCTTGCTGTGCTTGTGCTCCTCAAAATGCCAGTGCTGCCTTACAGCTGTCTATGGTGTTCCTCCACCCAACAACTTGGTTTTTAATGTCGGGGGAGTGGAGGAGGGAAGCATCCCCAAGGGACTACTTAACTTCCACACCTGCTTACATTCTGCTCCCGGGGCAGGTGACCAGGCTTTGGCACAGTCTGTTTCTAACCTCATCACCAGGAAAGAGGCTTGTAACAAGGTCTGACCCATGGGCAAACTTTTAAACAAACACAAACTCTTGCATCAGATCAATACCTGAATCAATGGGGTTTTTTTTCCCCTCTGTCAGAAATAGAGTACAGCTGTGTTGACTCAGTCTGTTGAGGCTGTTTCCCAGCATGCCTTCCCTCCAAAGCCTTATGAAGAGCTGGAGTTTCAAGCTCCTTCAATTTACGTTGTCACCCAAGTTTAAGGTGTTCCTGCTTTTTAGGCTTCTTGGAAAGCCTTGCTTATAGTTCTTAGAGCTAGCTGGCTATTTCAAGTACATCAGAGGGGTGAAAAAGACTGGGCAACTGGGCAAATCCTGAGCAAAACGGTGGTACTATGTACTTTCTGCATCCTGCCCTTCTTACTTGTCAGGTTCACTTTTGAATGCGCTCCAGGAGAAGCTGAGTGACACTTGAGTATTGCAGCACTCCAGCACGGCAGCTTTGGTCCCCGCCAGCACCCCATGTGCTCAGGTACAGTCCTGAGAGAGCACCCCACAGTGCTTCCCACCGGTGGGCTCTGTGTTGGTGCCTGTGGGATGAGCAGGCTTAGCTCCGCGTGTGCCGTGTTGCAGCAGGCGTTGCCCACCACTTTGCCGTAGGGGTTAGCAGCTGGTGGAATTGGAGCACACCAAGACAGCCCTGTCGTGTACCACAGCCAGGCACTTTTGTGTTTGAGGCTTTGTCTATAGTAGTACTCGGTCTGGGAGGGAAAATTGCTCTTGTGGGACTAGGTAGAAATGAAAACCTAGCTGCAGTCTGATCCTCAGGCTGTTGTCACTGCGTGGAGGATGGAACACTGGTTGTCCCCTCCCTGTGGCTGTGTGTGCACATCACCCTGTGATGTGGTGTCAACAGGGCCAGTGGCCAGGGCTGAGCTTCCTTGTGATGGTCCCCATTGAATAGTGGGTGTTTGAGTATGAGCCATGCTTGGCACAGAGCAGGTGGGCTGCACCATGCCCTCAGAAAGCTCAGGACAGTCTGCTTCTCGATAATATGTCCAGATTTGGGAGCTGACAACTTGTTTCCCATTTTGCCTTTTGAGCATGAAGGTGATCATTGTCTCCTGGATTTGCCCACGTGGAGTGAGGCTCCTGGGCTTGGCAGTCAGAGGAGTGAACCGGCTGATGTCTTTGATGTTTGGAAAGACCTATGAGAGACTTGGAGCCCACTCCACTCCAAGAGAACTCTCATGACTGCAGTACGAGTCTTGCCCCGGCTCTCTTTGTGGAGCGCTTGAGGAAATCCTGCAAGCCCCAGCTGGATGCGAGCAGGGTGGTGTGTCTCCAGCCTCATGCAGATCAGGCTTTACTTGCTTTTGCAGCGAGGTTCTGGTGCCCGGAGGTGGGGTTGCTGAATTTGCTGAGCCAAGCGTTGAACAAGAGAACCGGTGTCCTCCCTTCTCTGCTGTGCTGTGGGGTAGGCTGTCTGTCTGGACTGCAGTGCCAGGGCCTGGGGACAGTGGGACCTCCCAGGACAACCTGGTTCAGGCTGAAGCTGGGCAGGGCCAGGCCGCAGTAGGAGAGGGGCCCGTCTGTCTCCCGCTGGGGCGGCTGGCGCATCCACTGGCAGAGAGGCTTCCACGTTCTCTCACGCCCAGGCGCTGGCGCAGACGCGCACACGCGTACGGAGGCAGGTTCGTATCGGCGCGAACATGCTCGTGCGGGTTCATGCGGGTCTGCGGGTAAGCAGGCACACCCACGCCAACGTGGATGCAAATCACCCCGTACTGGCACGGGCCTGCTCGCTGTCACAGAGGCAGGCGTGTTGGTATCCGCACGGCTCCGGGCATGTGCTGGCACAGGCGCGTGCATACGTGCTCCTGTGCTCAGGCGCAGGCGACGGAGCAAAGCCATGGCGCTGGTCTATTTTTGGGAGCACTCCTAAGAATCGTGAGCGTGTTTCAGATGTTAGAGACTTAGATGGGGGAAAGCTCGAACAGATGGCTGGAGAGTTCAGAGCAGCAGCCCTGCTGAGAACAGATATTTATAGGCAGATTTAACCCTTGTGTGGTCTCTGAAGCCATGTTTAAAGGAGCAGCATCTGAAGCAAACGTTGCGGAGCTGAGTGATGACCTCTGAGGGTGTGCTGTCCTATCTGGTTTTTGTGAGCCGATTATCAGTGTAGTCTGGAAATCCCATCTATGCTCTACCTCTCTCTCGAGCACAGAGATGCGGCTTTCCCTAGGAAAGAAACCGTAGAGCTTGGGTTTTATAAGCCTCAGTGAAACTGGGCCGGTTGTGCTTATTGCTTGCTGGCCGAGCTGGGGCAGCAGGCACTGCGGCTGCCCTGTGCTTGCGTGACCAGCAAAATGAGGACAAAGATTGTTTTGTCCCTCTCGCCCTGATTTCCACCCACCCCCCCACTTTTGGCCAGAGGTTACCCAGACTCTTCCTTTTCCTTGTTGGAAGGAGAGATTGTGTTTTCTTCCAGGTATGCCGTCTTGTAAAGAGACACAGATCCATCAGATGTTTTTGCCTGACCTCATCTTGGGCCCTCTTGTTTGAGGATTTAGGGAAGAGGAAAATCCATCTGCAGGCTGTGGTAGCTTGCTGAACAGAGCTGTCTGCAGAGCGGGGAACACAGCACATTTATGTTTGTAGCTCTTTCTCTGAGAGCTTCGAGGTCCTATTTGGGACTAGAAGCAGTGTTGATTTTGGCTTGTATGTTGTGTCTTAAAAGTGGGCTTGGCAGAGCTGAACAAGAGCAGCAGGAGAGAGCAATCTGGGGGTAAGGAAGAAAGCAATGCCTCTCGGGTGGCAAATGTAAAGAAATGAGAGAGTGGTTGTCTGGTAGTTGCAGGGGAGAACGCTATGGCTCAACTGGGGGAGCTGCGTGAATCCTTGTCAGCCCTGCTCTGGGAAGATTAGGGAGCTCCTGAGCTGTTGTGGGACACTGGGAGACTGGATAAAAAAGAACTGGAAATGGAGACTGCTGGCAGAGTTGGTGCTGCAAGGTTAGAGAACTGCATTGGCCTGTATTTGTGCTTCTGAAAATGGGGGTATTGAGTCTAGTTGTGAGATGGGGGAAGAAGATACAGCATCGAGTGGAAAAGGGTATGTCACCCACACAGACAGGTAGTTGGCCCCATAGGGCTTGGGCTGCAGTGGTTGTGCACGGCAGCACGAATGGCATGCAGCTGAGCTGCACCTTTTCCCTGTCGGGACTTGGACTAATCCAGATGTTTGGAGCTGTGATCTGCAGTGTCTCCTGTGCCCAGCATGGGGGCCCAGGGATGCAATGCCCAGTGGTACGGGGCTGTTTTCCACTCCTCTTTGCACTGCTGTGTTCATGTGGACCTGCTAGAGTGGCTTCTGATGTTGAAGGAAGCATGCAGCGACTGTAAGTCAGGCTGTTAGTCCAGAGTCAGGTTCCTGGCCAAGGGTTTCACGCAGATGTACGCTTCAGTGAGCTGAGCTTGTCTTTGTGTGCCCTGGTCCCATGCCCAAGGGGGTTTGAGGCTCTGCTGGAAACTCTGGGAGTGTGCCAGGGCGCCAGCCTTACCATGGCATAGGAATTCCCAGCAGTGCTGCCTCTGTGCTGGGGATCGGCTCTGTGTCTTGGGGGTGTGAATTTGGAGCATCCCGAGTTCTCTCTGCACTGATGCGCCGGGGCTGGGAGATGCAAATCTGTTGGAGAGTGGGAGTATGTTGGAGCTGCTTTGCTGCCTTGCTTATTCATCCTGGTTTCAGACTGTGGAGGCTTGGAAAGCAGTCACTGTCATCCCCCCCAGTACACGGTTGTGTTCTTACTGCTTGTGTGTGTCAAGTTGAGGAGTTCTCTGGCTTCAGAAGCCCTTGGTCCCAGGTCAGCACTTGCACCCATCACTGAAATGTGAGTTTGGGATGAGGAAAACCTGGTTTCTCCCACTCCAATCCCCCCACAGCCCATCCCAATGGAGACCCAGGTGCAGGCCTGGCAGTGTTCAGCGGCCGGCTCACAGTCTGGTCTGATGCATGCTGGTGTTGGCTGGCAGCTTTGTGCCTGTGGCTGTCTGACTGCATTCTGTACCCAGACAAATTGGTAAGAGTGAGGTTGCTCAGCAGGGCCACCAGGCACGCTGGCATGGCGTTCCAGCGGCTGGGCTGGCCCTGTGTTCTTCCAGGGCCCATGGGAAGGGCTGGCAGCCACCCCTCTCCTCCTACCTGAGTGGAGGAGGAGAGTTTGTGGCAGTGAGGACCCACCCAGTGGGTAACTGCCAGTCCCAGGGATCTGCCCACACTTGCCTGGCCTCCCACAATGGTCCCATTGTTCATGAGAGGGCAAGGAGACTGCCTGCAGCTCCCTGGGCATCGTTAACCCTCTGCCTGCCAGCAGCGGGCTGTAAGGTGTGTGTAGAGCAGGACGTGGGCAGGTGGAGGAGTTCCTGCCACCCTGGAGTATGAGGAGGGGAGCTTCAGGAGAGCACCAGCCTCTCTTTGCCAGCTGCCTCCAAACCCGCCGGTTACTGCTGTTTTGAGGACGGCTAGCACACGCCTGTGGTGAAGATGTACACAGAGAGGCAGGGCCCCGCTGAGCCTTGATTTCCTCTGACAAGGCATAGGGAGGCCCTCTGCTTTCTTCCAGGCTGCTTGCTGCTGTGACCTTGCTTTGGGAGCAGCTCTCGTCCGGACCTGGCGCGGCTGCGTTGCTCTGGCCCCGACGCGTGTGCTGGAGCAGGACATGTCTTTAGGAACGGAACGTTTGGGTGCTGGGGTGCTAATTCCAGTGGCTGAGGTATCGGTGTGGAAGCTGTTTAAAACGATTCCAGCCTGATCAGAGTGTCTTCTTCCTTCCTGTTCTGTAACGTGATCACGGGCCACCGAGCTGCTCACGGGTCTGCTGTGGCTTCTGGTTCCTGTTGTTGTAGAGGTGCAGCGTTGGAGGGCACGGGCCCTCCCCGGTGTGCTCACGCTGCCGGGCTGCAGGCTCGGAGCCAGAGCGCCGTGTCCCTGTGCTGAGGGGACGACGAGTACCCTGTCGCCGGCCAAAGGAGCCGGACACCCACGTCCCTCTCTGCTGGCCGGCTCTGCCTGTCTTTTGGTAGCGGTGATGTTCCCCACAGCTTTCTGCCACACTTACTGCCCCGTCAGCTGACTGCAGGGATTAGAGGGCTGCCTCAGCACCCCTGCTCTGTTGCAGGTTTCCTCTCCAGAATCTGTGGGGTGGGGGAGAGGAAGAGGCATCTCGCTGGCATGCCAAGACTGCATATGGGAAACTTTCTGGCTGTTGGTCTTCTGAGATGTCGATCCTGGTGTGTCTTGTGCCAGCTCAGAGACTCTATGATAGGCCCAGTAATCCAGGTGACCGGGAACTTTGAAACCTAATAGATACCGTGTGAGCATCACCAATTAGTTTTACTGAAAACTTCATAGCTAATTTGCTTACATCATAAGCTAAACAGCTACCCTGCTTCCAAAACATCTTTTCTCTCCACTTGTCCTACTAGGCAGCCTTTGCACTCTTTCACTCCTCCTTTGTATCCCAGTCTTTGTGGATGCAGTAGCTGTTCGATAGGTTCTGGTTTTTAAATAGTGGCATGACAATATTGAACATGGAGGGCCAAGGCCTGAGCTGGGCACACTTGACGGCCCCGGGTACCATACCTATGCAAACAGAACTGCTGCAGAGCTTGACCTGGCTGAGTCTGGGCAGCTGGGCTCTGGCCACAACTACAGACAACTACAAACCCCAAAGCCCCCATGTGAGCCTCAGGTATGAGGGCTGGAGGTGTGTTAGGAGCCCTCGCCCACTCAGCACATCCTAAGGTATTGAGACCTCTTTTGGTGGAGAAAAGGGGGCTCTCTGGGGGCTCACCCCAGGACAGATTGCTGTTTGGTCCCTTCACCCTGTCTGGGGTGTTAAAAGGAGACCTCACTGCCACTCCCAAGGGCTGCAGTTGGAGAGATGGGGTGATTTCTGCTCTTTCTGCCTGTGACTCATGGGTTGGTTGGAGGCCTGGGTCAAGGTTAGATCACTGTGTCTCGGGAGGAGCTCAGTGAGCTGCGGGGGCATTTGTATAAGGGCAGAGTAGCCCCTGGGACTTGGGGCTAGGTCTGTGGGGAAGGCCGTGCCTCTTTACACCCCTTGAGTGGGAGAAGCTGGGGAATTTCAGCCGGAGGTGTAGAGGAGCCTTCTGGGAGGCAAAGCGTGATGAGGAGGTGGAGCAGCCGCCCTCTCAGGGTGCACAGCAGGGAAACCCCTCCGGATCAGTGCAAGCCCAGACTCTGACGGTAAAGCCAGGTGGGGAGCGTCGGTTCCCTGCTCCT
Organism: Merops nubicus; assembly: GCF_000691845.1. Taxonomy (NCBI): domain Eukaryota; kingdom Metazoa; phylum Chordata; class Aves; order Coraciiformes; family Meropidae; genus Merops; species Merops nubicus. The sequence goes on along the minus strand of NW_008633778.1, from coordinate 11,995 downwards.
GGAGTTCTCTCCCTCCCTCTGCAGCCCAGAGCTGGTGTCCCAGCAGGCAGCTGCCACCGCTCAGCAGCAGGGTCTACGCTGCCCGTGCTGATCCAGTCCCTGCTGGGGAAGGTGAAGGGTTTCCCAGGATGGAATTTCCTGCGAGGCAGATGCGTGGCCTCTTCCCCTCTGACCTTAAACCCCGATGTGCCTTAGTCATGATGGCATGCAAATATGAGGCGTCGGGGTGGGGGCTGGAGGGAGCTGCTGGGAAAAGGAAGTGACCTCAGCTGGGGTGTAAATATAGAGCCCAGGCTCTGCTTCGTGCTGGGCCTGGTATTTATAGTCCTGGAGGAGTGCTGGGCAGCTCTGTGTCTGTTCTGCAGTCCGGGCTGGCTGAGGGCAGCAGAAGGACAAAGTGCTGGGACAGCTAGCCTTGTGTTCCCACCCCTCCCCTGTGTTTTTCTGTCGGGCCTCTTTCCCCATGTGAGCTGGAGTACCTGCGTGTGCCCACATGTGCAGATGCAGTGCTGCAGTTGGGGCAGTTTGCTGGCCCACAGGTGTTCCAGCCTCTACTTTTTGTGCAGGTGATCTGAAAAATGCCTGTAGTCAAGCTCTTGGCCCAAGCCTTCCTGCCCGTGGCTTAAAACGTCTTCTTTCCTCTGCCATGAACCTCCTCAAATGCAAACCTGCTTGTTGCATCGCTGGTCGTAGCATGCAATGCAGCTGGGGTATGTGGCAGGGGTGCCCCTGCCATAAGGGTTTCCTGCTGGGTCTCTGCAAAGCTTGTGCTCTTCTTCAGGCTGGAAAGTGGCCTCAGCTCACATTGTTGAGCTCAAAGGGAGAGGAATTTTTCTCAGGAAGATTTCCTGCAAGGTGGTATAAAATGTCTAGCCCTTGCTCATGGCATGCAACAAGCATGTCTGTGCTGCCTTGATCTGAGAAAGCGGGGTAAGAGTCTGCTGCATGGCTGTGCCCTCCAACACACCCTTCCGCGCAGCACCAGCCCTGGAGGCGCGGTGAGTTGGCCCGTGCTCAGCCTTGGCGAGGCTGTGGGTGCCATGGGTGACGCTGACACCTAGTGGCTTTGTCCCACAGCATCCATCTCGGACCCAGCGACAGGGCGCTGGGTGCGACACCCAAGAAAATCTCCTGGTGCTTCCAGATGGCTGGAATGAAGCTGGATCATCCGTGGGCAACAGACCCCACGGCGCTTGGGAGCCCTTGTGTCTCTGGCTTAGAGACACGGGGCAGGGAAGGCACCAAGTCTGATGTCCTTGTTGACCGTGGCTAGTCTGTCAGAGCCCAGCAGAGAGACTTTCTGCTCAAAAGAAGAGAAACTACTGTGTTAAAGGTCAGGAGCTCTCCTCGTGAAGCTACCAGCGTCTCATGGGCTTCTTCAGTTATTGGCAAAGGATCCTAAAGTAGTTACTGAGCTCTGGGCAGAGATGAATGACCATCCTCACAGGCTGAGCTGCATCAGGTGTTCACCCAACACGTGTGACTCTAGGCAAGACTTGGCTTCCTTGTGATTCTGTGGGACAGTTGAGTTTTTGAGGCCTCGGCTAGGAGCCCTGCTGCTCAGGAGAGCTGGTGTAGCAGCAGAGGGCAGCATGAAGCACAGCTCACCAGGTAGGCTTTTTAGCATTATTCACCCAATCCTAGCAACCCCAGTGCACAAACACAGTGTGAATTGCCTGAGGAGGTCTTTTAATGCCATATAGCAACAGCACAGGGCCATTTGTGCTCTGGCCTTGCATTACAGCCTGCAGTGCTACCTGCTAGAAGGATTTTCTCAGGGAAACCACCCCCGTGGTGTATAGGTAAGCTTGTCTTTGTGTCCCCCAGCACAGCCACACTGTCATGGTCCAGGATGGTCTCCTGCCCGGAGCTGTGTACAGCGGTGAGCAGCTGAGGGGTTTGGGTGTAAGGTGCCTGCTGAAGAAGTTTGGTGTATCCCAGCATTGCTCCCTGCCTGGGCCTTGCTGCTGGCATCTACAAGCTAAGATCCTTGAGGCGTTTACCAAATGCTGCATGGGGGTGTGCAGCTGTCACAGCGGTCCGTTCCTCTGGCCAGTTTCCCCATGCTGTGGGAAGAGATCCTGCCTCGGAGGAAATGGAAGCTCCCTGAACAGCAGCGGTACCTTTGGAAGAGATTTCTGGCTTTGCTCCCTGACCTACTAGATGCCATCAGAGCACCACAGCCTGCTGAGCTGCAATGTGCAGGTGACTGTGCCACCCCAAGCTTCCTGCAGGTCTTGCACGACGTGTCCACAGCAGGTCACGTGAGCTGGTGTATTAAATGATTCCTTGTGATCATCCTAATAGAGCCATGTGTGACTGCCGAGTAATGTCTGGCACATGCAGGGTTTCTGTAGGGAACGTGCCAGTTGCACTTGGAAGCTGGAAGGATCTGCAAATTTGCTGACAGACCTGGAGACTCCCTGAACACAGGACAGGAATCCAGGCTCTTCCTGGGAGTGCAGTCAGCAGCAGAAGAGTGAGAGAAACTCTTGAGCTGCAGGCACGGAAGTGCTAAGCTTTTCTAAGACCAAAGGATTGAAGCTGTGACAGGAGAAAGGGTGCAGGACAGAAAGCCCGTTGCATTCCTGATTCACCTCGCTCTCTCCAAACCTCAGTTTCCACCCATGTTGTGTATCCATGTCTATCCCTAGGTGGAAGGGAACATGAATCTGAGGTTTTGCCCTACTAAAGATGTTTGAGACTTGCGGCCAAGCAGCCTGCTGAAATGCATCATTCCCGAGGCAGCTCCAAATGGCAGGATATCAGCAGGGCCTGCCAAAATGACTCTGAGCACTGCTAGAATTCAACAGAACATCAGGTTCTCTCTGCAGGCCTTTTAGATGCCTCTCATACAGCTTGTGAGGGTACCTCCTTTTCTGCCATTTAAAAAGACACGAGAAGGATCCAAGAAATGAATAGGAGAGAAAATGGGCTTCTCCAGGCTATTGGTGTGATAGTATGAGAGGAAGACAGCCTGATGGCACATTCAGAACAGATGACAGCTGTCAGTGAAGCATTGCCCCGTGGAACTCCCTGTCTCCCAATGTCTCTGAGTCCGACCAGCCGAAGCAAGGCTCAGGTGACAACACCTTTAGCAGTAGCAGCCTGCGTTAAGTCTGTTCTTGCTGGTAATAAACAGATGTTCCCATACAGGGGTTGGGGAGATGTTCCTGAATCCGTTGGCCGCTGAAGAGCGTGCTGTCTCGGAGCTGTGTGTATCGGGCTCAGGGGGGCTCCGGGGCTTGCCTGCCTGGTGGAGCCCATCCCTGACTCTTGGCTGGAGCTGGCTGAGTGACAGCGATGCTGTTTCGCTACTGTTTTTGAAGGTTTTGTTTCTCACTGGAACAGGCTCAAAACCCACTGAATGCTTTTGCAAAAAGGGTTGTTTTGGAACACCCGTTTTTGCATGGAAAAGGTCAAGATTCTGATTCTGGTCTTCTTCTCAAATCGGAAATGATCCAAGAGTCTTGGACTTCGGAAACCTTGCTTCTGGAAAGTTTGTTGTAGTCTTTGCCTCTGTGAAATACTGTGACTAATGAAATAGTATGGTGTTTCTTTGGAGGCGTTCCAACCCCTTCTGCTGTTAACCCTGGGAGGATTGGTAATCTAGGAGTGGTGTTAGGCAGCGTGCCCATGATCTCATCCAGACTTGGGATGAGAGGGATTTCAGGAGGGGGCAGCAGGTCTTTTGGGGTCTCTCCTTTTGCTTTTCTCTGCCTAGTGCCCTTCTTCAAAGAAGCCCTTGACTTTGCTTAGGAGCTCTCATTTCCAAAGCCAAGGTGTTCTGCTTGAGTTTGTGGTGGTGTCCACGGGACATTTTGGACTGGGCTTGTCCCAGGACTGCAGCTTGTAGCGAGCAGGCGGGTGGTTATCAGCACAGGCAATGTGCTTAGGTGGTGTTTGCAGTGGCAACCTGGTCTTGTTGCTTTCTGAACTGGCTGGCAGAGAGGGGCTGGGTGACTTTCTGCTCGTTGCATCACTCTGTCATGACCTGTCTTGTATGTTGGGTGTTAGTGAGCTGTGGGGCATGTCAGCACAGCTCGGGAGGCCTGGGCTCTGGTCCTCGCTGTGTATACTTAAGTCAGTAGTTGCCTGGATTTTGCAAGAGCTGTCCTCAGCATCTGATGGGACAGAAGTGCAGTGAAGCTTCTTCCTTTTTGAATCATTGAGCCTCTGGTTTCCCAGCTTCTTCTCTTTCCTGTTCTCCTGACAAGGATAGCACAGCAGCTACATCGGCCAGCACTGAGTGGCTGGTGGCCAGGAGGCTTTGCTGCCCCACTGGGAGCCAGGCACAGGCTCCGCATTCTTGTGGCAACGTTGGGAATCTGTGTTATCGTCCTTCATAATGAGTGGGAGCATGATTCACCAGAAAGTCCTCCGGGAATGCAGTGGGGTTTCAAGTTTCTTGAACTATCAGCTAGCAATTCCGGGATAAGGAATATGTCAGTCCAGTCTTTCCTCGCTTGGAGCTTCCTCCTCCCCCTCTGTTGCTGTTCAGACCCTACTGGAGGAGACTTACTGAAAGCGGTTTTGTTTTGTTTTGAGGTTTCTTGTCTGCTAAGGTCCCAGTCTTTGATTTAAAGCCATGACTTTTCAGATGTACCAGGCGCAAATACTCACTGCATTTAGATGTAGTGCTGTGCTCAACAGAGTTATCCGTTGTGCCTCGTAAGCTGCCCTCCCCGCACAAGGTAGGCTGGGTTGTCCCTCTCTTTGATGACAGGGGAATCGAGGCACCCAGAAACAGTCCATCTTACTCAGGGTCACTCATGGAATTGGTGGCAGCCGGGGGTAGAAGCCAGGAGTCTCAGCGCCTTGCTTGAAGCACTGGGAATTAAGTTTGCTATTGTCTTTAAAACTGCTGGGCTGGAGTTGGGTGTGTTGCTAAATTTCAGAGGGAGCCAGATTTCTACGCAATCTCCTTTTTGTTGTGTTCTTTTCAAGATGTTTTGGATCGTTTGCCTCCCTGTGTCAGTGTATCTACTTTCTAATTCTCTTCTGTGGCCCAGATGTGTGGCATGCCTGCTGGAATCCAGTTTGAATCTCGGGGCGTGTGCAAGGAGCTTACAGCAATTGAGATGCCTCTCGGCATGCTGCAACCTGACAGATGGGAGGCTGGGGTGGATTCCCGCTATGCATCTGCAACAGGATCCAACTGTTGCTACTCCTGAAAGCAGAGAGCAGAATAAGCAGGCAGCTGCTTCTGACATTTCTCTCATTCGGAATTGTGAGGAGAGTGTGGTTGGTGTCAGCGAAGCCTGGAAGAGGAAGGCTTCCCAAGGCTGAGCCAGGACCTCCCATCAGCCCAGGGTGGCTTTCTGTCCTGCATCCGGCTGAGGCAAGGCATTGGATGTCCTCCTTGGAGCACCAGCCTGCTCCCAAAATGAAAGAAGACAGATACCCCAGGAATGTAACATCCTGTAGGGACCTTGCAGCCAGTGAGGCACGTCCACGTTGCAGGCAGCATCTGAAGGCTTCGTTGTGGAGGCTTCCAGATCCTTCAGGATTGATGCGTGTGTTCCCTGCAACCTGACCTGAGAATCAGAGGGATGGGGGGTGGGTGCACCTTGAGTATTAGTCTCTGGACTCTGCAGGCATGGTCTTAGCAGGGCCCAGTTTTCTTCCTCCCTCCCCAGGGTATTCACGTACCTGTGCTGTGCTGTACTAGGGTTGTGCTGCAGTGCTGCTGAGCATGCATGTTTTTGACAAAGACCTTTGAGGTCTATTTTGAGTGCAATATCGGGTCCATGCAGATGTCCCACAGGCAGACCTGCATCTCCCAGCCTATGGTCGATACTGGTGGAGGGTGCCTCCTTGGCTGGTCTAACCACACCCTGGTGTCAGTGGGTTTGTGACCCTCGGGACTGCGGTGGAGCCTGTTGCAAAGGTTGCGGCGCAGCAGGCGGGGCCTGTGGGCCACCAGCAGCAGGAGCTGCTGCAGGGATTGCTTTCTGGAATGCTGTCTGGCAGCAGCCTCTTCCAGCGGGGTAAAGGCTCCCTGCGGCTGGCCAGCCAGCGTCTGCAGGCAGCATGCGTGCTTAGCGCTGCAGCTTGTGCCATATGGACCTTCTCCTCCTCCTCACTTGCCCTCTCTGTGTCTCCTTCCCTGCTCTGTTCCCCTCCCCCTGCGAGCGCTTTGACGGAGCAATTGGGCAGGCGCTGGGACAGCAGCTCTGACATAAATCTCTCCTGGTGTGGAATGAGGGGTATAAATATCCAGAGAGTGATGTGATCTTTCCAGCTGCTATTAATAGGTCCCTGGAGAACAAGAGCGAGCGAGCGAGACTGGCTGACACTTAAAGGGCTAGTAACTCCCTTATGTGCTGTGAAAATTAATCAGCGCTGTGGCTCACCATCTTCCTCCAGGCTAGAGCAGAGCCTTCGTCGAGGTGCATGGGGAAGAGGGAACAACTAACAAGTGACTCGCTAGTTAGGAAGCGGTGATAGGCCAAGCTGCGCATGAATGATCTCACGAACTAACTAGGAATGCCTGGGCGGGCTGTGCCATAGCCCTGTTTGTGCAGGCTGCCCTTGGCCAGGCACCCTGGCGTGCCAGCCAGTCACCGGCTCAGCCTCACCTCGCCAGGAGGAGGGTGCTGGGAAGTCCCTTTCGCAGGCAGGGTGCTGGCTGCCAGTGGATGGCAAGCTGCAGCTTGGGCCTTGCTGGTGGACCATGGGGCTGCCAAGCGTGCTTTGCTCTTGGCTTCTGTGCTCTTTTGGGTATGGTGTTTTGTCCTAGCAGTTCAAGCCCTTGGCTTTTGCCGATGGTACATCTTCAGGCCTGCCTTTGGCAAGCCAGGAGCTGTGTGTGTACTGCTGCCGAGCTCTTGCGTCGGTATTTAGGGATGTGGGGTTTTTGTCTGGAGATGGCGCTTCCTATCCCTAGGTGGCAGGAGAAATGTGTGTGCAGCATCTGGCCTGCGTGGTCCAGATGGAAGGAGCAGACCGCAGACCCAGTAACCTCCATGTGCTGGGAAATTTCTCTGCCCATGCACTGGAAAGGCTCTTGAGTGCCTTGTGGGGGTGTCATGCAAAGCGCCTAGCAGGCGTACGCAAACAGAGAGTAATACCTCAGCTTCTGTGAACACGTGGCTTACTGTCCTTCCCCCCTGCTCCCCGAGAAGCAGCGAAGACTGTGATGGGCAGTTGAGCATTTCTGTAGCTTTGAGATCACTGGCTGGGGTAGTGAGGAGGCTGTAGCAGAGAAACGTGAGGCTCTGACGCAGGCACAGTGAGGTGCTCTAGATGAAGAAATGCAGGAGCGGTTCCCATGGGGATGTGCATCTTTCTGCGCTGGGACTGCCTCCGCAGGCTTAGCAGTGAATGCCGCTCGGACCAGGAAGAGTCGGTGTGTAAGCGCCGTGTCCGAAGGTCGGGAATGTCCCCTGCCTGCTCCGGTAGCCCCTGAGGTGAGGCCGGCCGATGTCCCACATTGCCTGCACCATGTTGAAGAAGGCTGCTTGCTGCAAGTAGGAGGTACTCGGAGGCCAGGAGGGATGCACCCTGCAGTTACCAGGGTTGTCCATTGAAGTGAGGATTGGTAGCAGCCTTCCAGAACATGGGATGTGCTTGGGTACTGTGGAGCCACATCCCAGCTGTCTCTAATGCCCATGCAGAGCTCTGAGGGGAACAGTTGCAGTGTGAGCTGAAGAGACTCTGCCAGGGCAAGCAGATCCTGTGAGGAGGGCTGCTGCAGCATTGCTCAGCTGCACACACGTCCTCTGGCCTAGAAGCCCGTGCTGTCTGCCCAAACCACCTCTTCCCCAAAACGCTCTGCCTTGGCCTGCAGGGCTAGTCAGGAAGCTCGGCTGGGTCTGGAGCCAGAGAGCCTCACCCTGCTATCCCAGCAGGCCTGTGGCACATTGCATCATCCTGTTGGGCTGGAAGCTGCTGCTGAAGTGGACGTTCCCTCACCCAGGGCGTTGGAGCAGGAGCTGAAGGGGTCCCTCAGGCCCGTGGGAGAGACAGGGACACCGCTTAGCTGAGGAGTGCCTGCACTTCCTGGCTTTGCCCTCACCTTGTAAGCTACCACGGCCTGAGCTGTCTCAACCTTCTTAGTCCTTTCCTGCCTCATCCCAGCTTGCTCTCCGTAGGCTTTCATTAGGACCATTTGCTATCTGCTCAGTTGTCTCCTGTGTGTTTTTGCAGAGCAGAGGAAACTATTTAGTGGCAGAAGGAGGCCAAGAAATCAGTAGGGCACCAGATGTCTGTTCAGGGCTGCAAAGCTATCTGAGCTCTTGGAACACCTGCAGAATAGCTCCAAGGATCCTTCTGTTTGCCAAATGACCAAGCTGGCATGGAGCAGCCTGTTCTCATCAGAGCCTCAGAAATGACGGCTCCTATGTCCATGCCTGTGCCCCAGAGTGCTGGCGAGCCTGCTGTGCGTGGGTGGAAGTTCGTTGCTTGTCTGCACGCAGCTAGCTGTGGAGCAGGAGCCTTTTCTCGAAGGGGCCAGGTCTAATTCCTGGTACGAGCAGCTCTGGGTGGTGCCTTGCCACACGCTCGGTCTGACCCTGTGACCCAGCAGCAGCCCCCGTGCCCCAGCCCTGGGCAGTGCCCTTGGCAGCTGTGCCTGTGTGAAGGGAACCGTGCTCACTCGCTGCCCTCTTCTCTTGCAGGTTTCTGACCGGAGGGCCTGGGAGCTCCCTCCACTGGTGCTGTGGGAAGCTTTAGCCAATCCAATGCACCCTGACAACAAACTGCCCAGCCATGGCAAGGCAGGCAGCAGTAGTGCCCCGGCCCAGCACCACAATGTGAGCCAAGCACCCACCTGCAACCTGGGCTCTAAGGGTGTGGGGGCAGGCAGCCATGGCAGTAAGGCCACTCAGATCTCCCCTGGCAACTCTGGACTGAAAACCAGCCAGAACACTGTCCCAAACTTCAGCTCCTTGAAGGGCAAGGTGAAACGGGAACGAAGCATCTCGGTGGACTCCGGAGAACAGCGAGAAGCCAGCACCCCTTCGCAGGACACAGAATCAAAAGGTAATACTATCCTAAACCTTGCTTCAGCTCGTTCTCCTTGCAGTTGCTCCAAGAGTCCTGGTGGGACCTGGGATGGGAGCAGCTGTGGACATCTTGGGTTTCTGTGCTGCGGCTTCTCTCAGGGCTTGTCCTGGCTGCCTGTGTGTCTTTGTGTCACTGCTTGTCACATCCGTGCTTTTGGGACCAGAGTGCCTAAGCATTGTCTCAACATTTCATTCCCTGAACTGTTTGTTACACCAAGAATCTAGGGCTTTGGTTTTCATGGGCTAGTGAGGCCAGCTAAGCAAGAGCATGTTCACTGAAACTGCACTGAATATACCCCTGCTTTGCAATGTGCAGGTTTTCAGCCTGGGACCAAGTGGAGTTGTTTTCTGTCTTCTCGCTGTTGGCAGAGACTTGGTCGTGGTTAGCAAGGAGGTGCTGTGAGGGTCGCTGTCTGAACAGTACTGTGGTTTTGTCAGCGATGGATGATTCTTGTGTTACAGCACGTGGCTTCTGGAAAAGGGCTGAGTCAGTGCTTCCAAACCCTCTGGCTTCCCTGTCCTCACCAGCCTTCCCTGTAGCCTCTTGCATTCCACTGAGCTCTGGGCTCAACCTCCACATGGGACACTTGGGCATCGTGCTGGGGAGGCTGTTGAGGAGAAGTCACAGCGGTGCCCAGGACTCACACCCGGTCCCCAAACACAGAGCTGCTGTTCTAGCTCATGCCCCTACACGGTTGGTTTCACAGCCAAAGCTGTGTTGCATGATTGGCTTAGGGCAGAGCCATGCCTTGGAAGAACGGGTAGAATGTACCCAAACAGACCTCTTGCCCCCAGGAAAGCTTTCTCCCCATTGCATTGGCAGGTTACTGTGTGCCACCAGTTATAAGCATCTGTAACTTTATCCTGGTACTGTCTTGTAGCACAGACTTCCACAGGAAAATTATTAAAAAGGCTTCATCATGAATGCCCAAATCGCTTGTGTTCATGCTCCAGCACACTGATAGATCATGTGAATAGGGCCTGGAAGCCAGTAGATGTTAAAAAGGGAGGCCACGCGGTGTTACGTTAGTGTTGCAGCACAGGACTGGAAGTTATCCGTCCTGTGTCTGATTCCTTTCCCCGAGTCCCTAGGTGCCTTTAGGTAAGACACTTCCTCTCTGAGCTGCATGGGCCCCATCTGAGAAATGGAGGGAAGCATCTGAGTTTACAGAGGTCAAAAAAGGCCTCTGCCTGATTGATGCCCAAGAAAGGCAGTCTGCCTCTGTGCAGAGGGCATGTCCACAAAGGATGTGGACATGCCCTCTCTTTCCATTGTCAGGTTTTTACTGCTAAATCACAGACCAGACCCCTTACATTTAGGGTTAAGAGTGCAAAGCTCTTTGCTTTGGAATAGCAGCTGGACGTGTCCCATGTTTGCAGATTCCTTTCTGGCAGTAAGAAATACATCTCATTCTGAACCACCAGCTCTCACAGGAGAGTCTTATCAGGTCTGGCTGCAAAGATATGAAGCCCTGCCTGAGCAGGTGCTGCAGGATCTTCACCAGGGCTGGGCCGATGTTGGTGTAAGGCTTCTCACCCAGTACATCCCGGCTGGGTTGGCAGTGCTCTGGCCTTCCCAGTCCCTGCCATGTCTTCTCAGCTCTTCTGCTGGATCTGTCCTTTTGCAGGTGAAGTGGCTCCCCGTAGCAAGCGACGGTGCGTGCTGGAAAGGAAGCAGCCGTACAGCGGGGACGAATGGTGCTCTGGACCGGACAGTGAGGAAGACGACAAGCCCATCAGCAGTGCACACAGTGAGTGTCTACCGCCCTACCACCTCAGAAGCTTGAATCAAGTCAGATCCTTCCTGTAGCGCAGGGCAGATGGCACTGGCACCTCTAGCTTTGCCTCTGTGTGCTGACATAGCTGGGTGTGAGTGGTGGTGGGCTGATAGCAGCCGGCGGTGGTTGCAGTGGGTGAATGTTTGTGGCCTTCTGGTGAAGCATGGGACCTGTTTTGTGGAGATGCTCCTGAGGTGCTGGAGGAGAAGGTGTTGAGGTTGCATGTCCCTGCTGTACATTGCTCTGGCCATGCTAGCAGCAGGATTGCCATCTTGGAAGTATGCCTGGCTTAACTCCTGTTAAGCATGCCTACCCTGGGGCATAGTGGCAGCCAGACCATGAGGTACGCATTGCCTTGTTGCAGCAGCTAAGCCTGTGCCAGACCACCCACCTGCTCTCCACAGCTCCGCTTTAAAGCCAGCTGAGTCTAAAGAGGCTCTTGGGGTCTTGACAGTGGTTCAGGCAGGAATGAGCTGGCCAAGGTGTGCACCGTTTGGAGCAACAAAGAGTAGGTCCCTCCTGTTTTCAAAGAGCATCAAAACTCCTGTGTTTTTTTGTATCTAGAATTCAGTTTACTTTCAGATTGCAACAGAGAGAGCATCTGAGAGAACAGAGCAAGGTCCTGTGAGGCCCAAGGGCTGCAGCTGATGGAGAATGTGGAAGTGTATAAAACCAAGAAGCATGTGGCCTTTGTGCCTGCCAGTGCACCGCAGCCATCCTCTCAAGGATGTTGCTTTGCACTTCTCCGCACAGTCCACCACCCTTGCGGGAAGGGATAGTGGCACCTCCCTGACGCAGCCTGCTCCGAGTTCTGCCTAAGTAGAGCAGGTCGAGGTGGGGCTGTCCGAGGACAAGGGCAGACAGTGTGTGTGTCCCCATACCGGGTTTCCAGTCGCGTCTCTTCTCTTTTAGTGCTGTTGGCACTGGTGTTCAATGGGTCTGCTGAGGGGTCCATGGTGAGAGGCTGCTGGGAGGAGGGCAGAACAGCAGACCAACCTCCCTTGGCGGATGTGAAGCATGCGTGTGTCTGTGTGTGTGTGTGTGTGGAGCTAGGCGGGAGGAAGGCACTGCATGCTTCTGGGAATTGCAATGATCATTATTATTAATTAGAAATATTCTTTAAGAACGGCTGACGATTAATAGTCACCCCTCCAGTGCACAGCATCCCCTCTCGCCTCGCTCCTGAGCGTCCTTCTGGCTGCCAGGGAC
>NW_008633777.1:543-2049 GCF_000691845.1 Merops nubicus | reverse complement strand
CCCGGCGAGGCAGGGGCAGGCAGGGCAGAGCCCAGGCACGCAGGGACTCGGGTCAGGCTGCAGACCCTGACCCGTGGGGGTGAGCCGAGGTCCTGCCTGCCTGAGCAGTGCTGGGGGAGACACCCAGGTGCCCCGCCACTCCGGGATGCCCTGTCCATCCCTCTGTCCTGCTGGAGCGCCCGCATTGCTCGCATACCAGCGTGCCCACCCCGAGGCCGTGTGGTCAAGAGCTCCCTCTAATCTGCAGGGTTCTGAAGCATCGCCGCCGGGGCCGGACTCTGCCCGAGGCTGAGCCTGCCTTTCACCTCCCAGCCAGTTCCCGTCACCACCCAGTTATTTGGGGTTGGACAGAGGCACGCGCTCACATCTGTGTGCGCCTCGCATGGGCCGTGTCCCCACAGGCACCTGGGGACAGACATGCCTCTGGGCTGGGGACAAATGACAAGGTGGCGACAGGGACTCCTCTGCGCGCGGAGCATCAAACGCCCGAGCTGCTCACGCTCGCCCTCGGAGCCAGAGCAGGCGCCAGCTCAGCCCTCTGACAGCCTATTACTGTAATTAAAGGCAGAACGTGACATATATTCAAATCGATGGCTGCCACCCACCAGCAGCCCCCGTGCCCTCCCCCACGTCCCCCCGTGACGCGCTCGCCCGGCTGGCACAGCCAGCCCGGTGTGCCCAGCAGGACAGACGGACACAGAGGAGAAGCGGCAGCCAACCCCCGGACCAACACCTCATCCCCGGTGCCCACTGAGCTGGAGGAGGCTGGTGCAGCACAGGTAGGACCGTGGCACCGCTGGGTGCCCCAGCACGTGCCATTCGGGGCTGTCACCCCATGGACACCGGCCCCACAGCCCAGTCCCAGCTGCCCACACCCACGGGCAACCCGCAGGTTCTCAGCCCCAGCTTCGTCCCGATGCCACCTGCAAGGGGACACGGTGCAGGGACATGCTGTGATGGGACACAGCCCACCAGCCCAGCAGAGAGCGCCTCCATCCCAAAATGGGGTGTTCATCCCATCCTGAGCCTTCACCTGGCATCTGCCCCAGCACCCAGCTGGATGTGGGAGCCCTTCCCCTAATCCAGTGGGATTTACAGGATGGGGAGACTGGTCTGGTCCTTTCTCCATCACACACTAACGGGGTCAGCAAGGGCAGAGCTCCAATCCCATCCATTCCATCCCATCCCATCAGCTGCTGGTCCTTCGTGGCTCAGGAAACCCCCTCCTCCCACCATCCCTGCTTTATCGGGATGGGGACATGCCACAGCCCCACGGCTGGGCACCGAGCCCATCCCTGGGCGGGGAGGTGGCATTAAACCTTGTGTCACCACTGTGCCGGGCACCGACGGGTGCGTGGCAGAGGCTGTGTCACCCTGACCTCACTCAGGGCAGAGGGCACCGTGTGGGGAAGAGGGCTCAGGGCATGGATACTCTGCCAAAGGGCTTGGGGACCTCCCCAGCCTGGACATGGGTGACGTTCCCACCTCACCCATGCACCCAGCACC
>NW_008633777.1:0-387 GCF_000691845.1 Merops nubicus | reverse complement strand
GCCCCCCCCCAGCCCCTCCCCGCTGACCACCCGGGATTAGTTACTGGCAGCCCAGAGACTGAATGTTCCCAAAAAAAAGTCCTTGCCCAACATAACCCCCCCGACCGGCTGCGATGTGCAGCGTCAGGCTGTTTCCTGCTGTGGGGAAGCACAGGCTGTGCCGGGAGCTGCAGGGTCCCCGGGGGACACTGCTGCCAGAAACGGGACCTACGGCCCGAAGTCACTCCGAAAAGAAAAGCTTTGCCCAATTTGTTGAGCAACAACCGTCTCTGAACGGGGAAAATACGCCCCAGTGCAGGCGAGGTGGTTGTTGAAGGGCTGAGGGAAGCAGAGGTGGCTCGGGAAGAGCCGTGCGAGGTGGGGGGGTACCAAGCGGGACGCTGCGGA
>NW_008633776.1:0-238 GCF_000691845.1 Merops nubicus | reverse complement strand
CCCAGTCATCCCGCTCCCCTCCAGGTGACCCCAGTTCCAGCCTTGGGGCCAGGCTGCTCTGTGTCCTCTAGTCCCCCCACATCACCCCAGTCCCTGCTAGGCTCTGGCACCAGCCTGCCCCAGTGTTCCCCAGGTCCCCCCAGTGTCCCCCCGGCCCTGCGGCCCCCTCACCCCGTCCTGCACTTCACAGGGGGGACGCTGCCCTGGTTGATGTCAGCACAGCGCTGGAGACGGAGTC
>NW_008633775.1:0-3812 GCF_000691845.1 Merops nubicus | reverse complement strand
GCCGTCCCGGCGCCGGTGCTGGCGGAGAAGCTGCAGCGTCCGTTCCTGCCGCGTTCCTCCTAAAGCTCGGTCGCGGTAGGAAAGGCAGAAAGCAGCACAGCGCCGGGCTCCTGCGAGCCCTGTGGGGTGGCCAGGGTGGGTTAAGGTGAGCCCGTTGAGGAGGGGTCACAGCACTTCTCTGTCCCGCCGCTGGTGGGGGAGATGGGCTTGAATTTAGGAAAACAATTAAGATGGACCAGAATTCACTAAAACAAAAATCCCCCCAGAACATCTCTATGACATGGTAGCAGGTAGGAAAAGGAGAAGCAGTGGCATGAATGCTTTTTGTTGTAGCCTAAATGAACAGGCTCTGGTGTTCTTCACTCCAAGACTTATCCCTTTGTTTTCAGATGGCAAAAAAATTAAACTCTTTGGGTGTCTGAAGAGTTAAACTCTTTGGGTGTCTGTAGATTTAACCTCTTTGGGTGTCTGTAGATTTAAACTCTTTGGGTGTCTGTAGATTTAAACTCTTTGGGTGTCTGAAGAATTAAACTCTTTGTATTTTTCTGAATAGGAAATTTTACAGAATTTATGGCAGCGGCCCCAGACCTTTCAACCTGGCACAGTCAAACTACAAATCCACTTGCCAGAGGTAAGATTGATCTGGAAACAGGCCTGAGACTTGTCTCCTTCTCCATGTCAGTCAGCAGAGCCAAAGGTTAGCTGTGAGAGTAAAGGTACAATCTTGAAACCCAGGTTTGTGGAGAAATACTATGAGCTGAAGGAAGAAGGAAAAATAGAAGAGGAGAAGTTGTTTGAAGAAACAGGAAAAGCCCTTTTAGCCAGTGGGATAATCTTGCAGAGAAAAGGAACTGATAAAGTAAGTATTAAATAAGTGTTAAATATTCATGGAGTTATTTGGCCCCAGTGGATTCAGAGAACTTCACTTCTGGGCCCTTAATGATGAGTTTATCCAAATTAAATGCTCAGCAGAGCAGTCACACACCTGGTGGCTGTGATAAAATGTCTTTCTGGCCAAGGTTTGGGTGCTGCTTGTGGGACAGGACAGTGCTGGTTCTGGTGGGCAAAGGTTTGAGTCCCTTGGTGCTTTCAGGTCATCTGTGGGGGTGTCTGAGAACCACCTGGAACACGTGTGGGGGTGTGTGGGTGTTACCTCTGAGGCAGTGGGAGCAGAATGAGCAGCTCCTAACACACCTTCCCACTCCCTTTCAATAGCTGAAGAGTCTGATCCCCCCTTGCTCTTCTCCAGTCTTCATCCAGAGCTGGAAATGTTTGCCCAAGTCTTTTTTTTGTTGTTGTTTGTGGTTTTTGTGTTTTAAAGTTATTGAGACAAAGGTTTGCAGCCTGGGGGTGGTTTCATGACATTTCTGACCAGACAAGAGCCATCCCAAGTGTCCTGCCAGTGCTGTTGGGGTTCCCTGCTGTGCATGAGGCACGTGGGGTCCAGTGCCTCACACTCTGGGCAGTTGTCACCTAACCCAGCATAAAGTGGGGTGGAAAACCCAGCTGGAGATGTTCTGGAAGAGCACACTGGGGTGGGGAGGACGTGGCTGGAAACCTTTTACCTGGTGCACAATGAACTGGGGGCTTCCACCTTCTCAGTGCCTTGCCCTGGGGGTCCCTTAGCGTGGGGTTGTTGCCTTCACAGTGCCCTGACCCCAGGTGGGGCTTTTCCATCAGTTTTTTTGGGCTGATAGAAGAACTCACACACAGAAAACTCAAATACAAACCAGAGCTGTTGCTCTCTAAGCCCCAATCCAGTCACACTTTGACAGAAACTGTGTATGACCCTTTTTTTTAATCATTTGTCTTTACCTGTAGGTAGCACATCAGGTTGTTGAAAGCAGAGATTCTGTGCTACACCTGCAGCTCCACACGGTGCTGGAAGAGATGAAGGGGGAGCAGAAGGGGGACCAGGAGGAGCAGGCACCCCCAGAAGCTCAGAAGGAGAGCCCTGTGTGCCCCTGAGAGCCCTGCAGCAGCAGGATGGGCCCTGCCTGGGCAGCCCTGCTCAGGAACCAGCCTTGCTGCCTCTCAGCCTGGGGGGCAGGGGACCCCTCCTCAGGGTGGGGATGCCTCAGGACCTGCCTCTGGTGCCTTCCACACTCGTGTGTGTGTGTGGCACACCTCCTCCTCCTCCTTCCATCCCCCCCTCTGTAAAATTTGACCTCAGAATAAAATAATATCCTCTCCAAGGCTGTTCTCTGAAATGGTGAGTGGGAAAATGTGGGTGGAAAAGTGGCAAAATTAAACATTGTCTTTTAAAAGTGGAAGTTCTGCCTCTTCAGGTGCCATAGTTGGAGTGGTGGAGTTCTTTCTTGGCTTCTCACACTGGATGCCTTGTTGACACAGCTGCTGCTGCTGGGCTGGTGCCTCCTCTAGCTCCCTGTGGAGCTGCTGTTACCTAAATCCAATAACCTGCTCCAGCTCCATCACTCCTGTGGGTCCTGAGCAGGAGGAAGGGTCCCAGCACCAGGGAGCTTGCAGCTCTGCTGTTTTGGGTGATGAAGTCCCATCCCCTCGCTGGCGTGCTGGGGGCAGGTTGCTGAGGAGGGGCTGGAGCTCCCACAGCAGCCTGAGGAACTCCTCCTCCTCCTCCTCCTCCTCAGGGGTTTGGAGCTGGTGGGAGTGGCCTTCCTCCCACCCCCACGGGCTCCCCTGCCAGGCTGGGGTGTTAGTAAAGGTGTGGACTTTGGGCTGCAGGAAAAGCAACCACTGCTCGTGGTTTGGGGGTGGGTTTGGGGCTGTTCCTCTTTAGTTTGTGTGGCTTTTCCCATTTCTTTTGTGGCTTTTCCTATTTCTTTTGTGGCTTTCCTCTTTTTTTTGTTTGTTTTTTCTTTCCTCTTTTTGTTTGTTTTTCTTTCCTCTTTTTATTTGTTTTTCTTTCCTCTTTCTGTTTTTCTTTCCTCTTTCTGTTTGTTTTTCTTTCCTCTTTCTGTTTGTTTTTCTTTCCTCTTTCTGTTTGTTTTTCTTTCCTCTTTCTGTTTGTTTTTCTTTCCTCTTTCTGTTTGTTTTTCTTTCCTCTTTCTGTTTGTTTTTCTTTCCTCTTTCTGTTTGTTTTTCTTTCCTCTTTCTGTTTGTTTTTCTTTCCTCTTTCTGTTTGTTTTTCTTTCCTCTTTCTGTTTGTTTTTCTTTCCTCTTTCTGTTTGTTTTTCTTTCCTCTTTCTGTTTGTTTTTCTTTCCTCTTTCTGTTTGTTTTTCTTTCCTCTTTCTGTTTGTTTTTCTTTCCTCTTTCTGTTTGTTTTTCTTTCCTCTTTCTGTTTGTTTTTCTTTCCTCTTTCTGTTTGTTTTTCTTTCCTCTTTCTGTTTGTTTTTCTTTCCTCTTTCTGTTTGTTTTTCTTTCCTCTTTCTGTTTGTTTTTCTTTCCTCTTTCTGTTTGTTTTTCTTTCCTCTTTCTGTTTGTTTTTCTTTCCTCTTTCTGTTTGTTTTTCTTTCCTCTTTCTGTTTGTTTTTCTTTCCTCTTTCTGTTTGTTTTTCTTTCCTCTTTCTGTTTGTTTTTCTTTCCTCTTTCTGTTTGTTTTTCTTTCCTCTTTCTGTTTGTGTTTTTCTTTCCTCTTTCTGTTTGTGTTTTTCTTTCCTCTTTCTGTTTGTGTTTTTCATCTGTGTCTCTTTTTCTCTCTTTTGTTTGTTTCTTCTCTTTAAAAACCAAACCACCGCCACCAGGGTGCAGGTGCGGATGATGTCAAACGACTCTCCTCCCTCGCTCCCTGCCCGGCCGTCCCCTGCGGTGCAGGGGGAGGGATTTCCCCCCTGGCTCCCAGGCACATTCGCTGCCAGGCCGTGCAGCGCCGCTGCTGCTCCGCGGGAGCTGC
>NW_008633774.1:212-1596 GCF_000691845.1 Merops nubicus | reverse complement strand
CCTGGAGCGCTGCCCTTCCCACGCCTGGCGTCTCTGAGCGGGTGGGTCGTGGCTTAGAGCAGGAACAGCAGCAGAGTCATGAACTGCCCAGACACTGGTGGTCACCTCCTGGGCTCGGGGATATTTGCAGACCCCCGGCCAGGTGCTCAGCCAGGTCTCCCTGTAAGGATGCAGGGCACTGGGCACTGTCCCACCAGGCTGCTCCTCACCCGAAGCGCCGGCCAGCACTGGAATCCCCACCGGTGGGCTGGGGGCAGGCGGTTATTTGAGAAGGGTTCAAGCTGCCTCGCCCGTGGGTCGCCGTTCAAAGCAGCGCTCTCAGGCACCGTCTCATCAGGTGGGTTGGAAAGGCTCCGTTTTGTTATTTTTTGTAAAAGCAGCAGAGTTGCACCTCCTCCTCACACCTCCTCCTGCTGCTAGCACTGACAGCAGACGTGGGGGACGGAGCAGGAGGGATATCCACAGGGGAAAGCCGCCGTCCTGGGCTGACCCCGCAGGCTGCGACGGGGCTGTGCTGGCAGGGCTGCCCTGGCCGGGGGTGCTGTGCCTCTCCTCACCTCCTCCTCCTCCTCAGTCACCTCTAACGACGCAGGCTGAAGCGGCATCCGCTCCGTTGAGCTTTTTATGGTCTTCACAGAGGTTTTTCCATGGAAGTGCCCAGCTGGAGCCTGGCATCGCAGCAGCGAGACCCCAGGGGAGCCGTGCACTCCTGTGGGGGGTAGATCGGCCGGTGCCAGCGATGGGGCTGGAGGAACTCTTTCAGCAGTCTTTGTGGCAGAGGAGACCTAGCCCGTTGTCGCCTCCCCAAGCCTGTCTGCTTGCTCCCTGTTGTTGTGCACCCTGCTCCTATGGCCTTCCCTGCCGGGATGTCTGAGCACCCAGCAGTGCCTGTCGGCGCCGTGGTGAGGATGTGCCCGATGCTGGCAGAGCCTTACACACCCATCCCCGGGTGCCTGCAGCCCACTCCCAGTGCCAGAGCCTCTGATTGCCAAGAGGGTTTGCTTCAAGAACAAGTCAAGGGACTCATCCTCTTCCCAGCTGCAAAGTTCCCAGGAAAGTTTTGACTTTTCCAGCGTTTTAGTAAAGGAGAGTTCTCAGCACGGCATCCAACCTGTGCACAGACACCTGCCCTCTCTCCCAGCCGGACCCGTGGCGTGGCTGTTGGGCTTTGCTGGCGTGGCAGAGTGGGCTCTGTGGTCCAGCTCTGTGCTGGGGGCAAGTGGGGCTTCCCAGCACGACAGCGAGCACTCGGTACTTGTCTGCTGGCAGGAGCACCCTCTGTGAGGGTGAGGATAGCGGGGGATGCTGGCGGCTGGGGGGGAATGGCCGGGAGAGGAGCCGGAGGGTCATTCACAACCAGTGCCTGTGCCGTGGGGTGACACCC
>NW_008633774.1:0-200 GCF_000691845.1 Merops nubicus | reverse complement strand
GGTCTGCGGGGAGGGGGCTGCTGCCATAGCCCTCTGGGTGTGCTCACACAGCGCTTGTGGTCAGATCTGGGAAGCTTTTGGGTGGCGTGAGCTAACGATGATGATCATTGTATACTATAAAAGGAGAAAAAAACTGCTTGAAGTAATAGCATGGAGCCCCTTGTAGGTGTGTGAGGTGGGGACGTGTCCCTCCTGTGGCA
>NW_008633773.1:2661-2872 GCF_000691845.1 Merops nubicus | reverse complement strand
GCCCCCGGCGAGCCGCAGACCACACACAGGAAGGTGTAAAACAGCTTTTTATTTCTCCCGTCGGACCGACTCCGACACAGCCAGACAGTGGCTGCCCTTAGTCAAAGAGGCCGAAGCCCATGTCCTCGTCCGACTCCTCCGACTCCTCCTTGGCCGCCTCCTTGGCCGGAGCGGCGGGGGGGGGGGAGGGGCGGGGCGCGCGGCCCCCCCC
>NW_008633773.1:2214-2643 GCF_000691845.1 Merops nubicus | reverse complement strand
GAACGCAGAGGGGTCTGCCAGGAACGCCTTCACCTGCACAGGGGGAAACAGAGGTAAACCCAGAGGAAACAAAACGTCCTGAAGGTCTGAACCTCTGCAGCCACAAAGGCAGCACTGGCCACCTCCAGAAGCCGAACTGACGCATGGCGGCGGGTGAATCACCAAGAGACAACGCAGCCACACTCGGGTGTGACAGCAGGAGGGAAGGATGGGAGGGACACCAACTGATTCCGCTCTCTCCCGCTCTTCACACACACAAGCTATGGAAGCAAAACCCCTTTCCAGGACAGACCCCTCGCACACAGCGGGGTGTCCGAGTCCTTCCAAACTGCAGGAACCCTCTGTCCAAGTGCCCGGCTGTGCTCTCGGCACCCCCCCTGCAGCAGGCCCCCCAGCTGTCACCTTTTCGGCCAGCGGGAAGGGGTAGGC
>NW_008633773.1:1791-2080 GCF_000691845.1 Merops nubicus | reverse complement strand
GGCTCGTGCTCCTGTGCTCTGAGAAACCACCCGGACTAGACACCACGGCGGGTGGTGGCTCACAGAAGGTGCTCCCTGACAGCCTGCTTCTGCAGGGCACTGGGAGAGCTGCAGGTGACACCCTGGGCAGCACCGAGTGCCCCGGCAGGGGGGGGGACACCCCAGACAGGGGCTGTGGCACGCACCTCCAAGAACCGCTTGTGCAAGGTCTCCTCGGTGATGTCCAGCACTTCAGGATTGTAAATGCTGCCATTGTCAAAGACCTGCTGGATCACCAGCCCGAAAGAGA
>NW_008633773.1:0-1772 GCF_000691845.1 Merops nubicus | reverse complement strand
TTCGCTGGCACCCACTTTGTCTCCGGTCTTGATAAGCTGCACATCACTCTGCGGAAATACGGGGAGAGATTACTCAGAAGGAAACTGAGGCACATCAATGCAGCAGGACCCAGCCACGCATTTCAAATGGAAACGATGAAACAGAAGGACAAACAAGCCCAACAAAAACCCGCTCTGTGTTCAGCTCCACAGTCAGAAAGCTCTAGACTGTGTGAGCAGGTCCAGCTCAGGCTCAGGCAGGGGAAATGCAGCACCCTTGCTGCAGCTCCTCTGCAGGCAGCTCCCCCCGAGTCCCTCCAGCAGAGCTCAGCTGCACAGCCAGGACCTCCTGACAGAGACCCCAAATCTGGTGACATCTCCTCCTGCTCCCACCACGCCCAGGCTGCAGCCCCTGGGCTGCCACCCCCGCGGCCAAGCACAAGCCACAACAACAGCGGTGTGCCGCCCACTCACCAGGATCTCAATGGTCCCTCTGGAGATCTTCGTGGTGATGCCCAAGGCCTGGAAAAAGGAGGTCTTCTCGGGTCCCAGGCCGGTGTTCTGGGCCGGCACGGTCACGTCGCACGGCGCGATGGCGCCGGCACGGGCGGCTGCTGGCACCTGGGACAAGGGAAAACCATCAGCTGAGAGGATGCTCGCCTCACAGAGCTCATGGGAGGGCACCAGGGCCCTGCTGAAGCACTCTCCCAGCACGGATGTTGCCCAGGCACACACGCGTGGGACAGAAGCTAACTTGAGCAGTTGGCTGCTGAGGCCTAGCTCCTCACCCTCAAAGACTCCAACCACCAGGTGCCCCTCGAGCAGTTTCATTCTAATTCTGCATCTGCCAGCCCATAGACAATGTGAGCACCAGTCCCCTACCTTGTTAGCCAGCAGCATGTCCCGGATCTCAGTCAGGTCCTCCTTGGTGAAGACAAAGCCCACGTTGCCACGGATATGAGGCAGCAGCCTGAGGGAAAGACGACAACTTTCAGTTCTGCTTCTCAGATGTCTCCTCCTCCCAGAGAGAGGACCCAGGAGGACATTCAGACAGCGGTACCCACTTTTCTAAGGCAGGGTTGTTCTCCAGATGACCACGAATAGCTTTGCGCATCATTGTGTTCTTCCCCATCAGCACCACAGCCTTCCCACGCAGCGACATGCGGATCTGCTGCATCTGCTTGGATCCCACGTTGTCTGCTCCCACAATGAAGCATTTTGGGTAATCATCCAGGAGTTGCTAGAGCACGAAAGACATTGTAATTACACAAACAAACCTGGACTGGTTCGCCGACCACGAATAGCTTTGCGCATCATTGTGTTCTTCCCCATCAGCACCACAGCCTTCCCACGCAGCGACATGCGGATCTGCTGCATCTGCTTGGATCCCACGTTGTCTGCTCCCACAATGAAGCATTTTGGGTAATCATCCAGGAGTTGCTAGAGCACGAAAGACATTGTAATTACACAAACAAACCTGGACTGGTTCGCCGAGCATCATTAAACCCCCAACGTGGTGAAGCCGTAAAATAAAAATCAGTCTGCAGCTTGAGCACTGGGCTGACACCGGCACTGAGAGCCCCCACGGCCATACCTTTTGCTATCCAGTGGAACCCCTACACAACTGATCCCTGGAGCCACCACAGCGAGCTCTCCAGCAGCCTTAGGAACGACCTAATCTCCTCCTATAGCCACGGAACCGTTCCCCAAAGAGAAGACCCGCGGCGCCGCTTCTCCTCTGTAACACCCCCGCAGACACGCCAGCCCGGTGCCCGGTTCCCGGCTCCCGCTGC
>NW_008633772.1:0-900 GCF_000691845.1 Merops nubicus | reverse complement strand
CAGGCGGGGTCCAGCGCTCCCAGCACCCCGGAGCCCTCGGGCCGGCGCGGGCAGTCCCAGTCCCTGAGGTAGGTGCTGTGCCCAGGGGACAAGGGCGAGGTGGGGTGGAGATAGTGCCATGGGGAGGAGGGAGCTCAACCCACAGGGGGGAGGATGGAGATAACACCGTGAGGAGGAGGGAGATCTCTTCATGGGGAGGATGGAGATATCTTCCTGGGGAGGATGGAGATCTCTTCCTGGGGAGGATGGGGCTCAACCCATAGGGAGGAGGATGATGGAGATAGTCCCGTGAGGAGAAAGGTGGATTTGACACGATGGAGAGGATGGAGCTCAGCCCGTGGGGAGGAGGTTGGAGAGAATCCCATGGGGAGGATGGAAATCGTTGCGTGGGGAGGAGGATGGAGATATCTTTACGGGGAGGGTGGAGCTAAAGCCATGGGAAGGAGGATGGAGTTAACCCTGTGGAGAGGATGGAGACAACCTTGTGTGGAGGATGGGGGCAACCTGATGGGGTGAGTGGAGACAGCCCCATAGGGAGGAAGTTTGCGATAGCCCTATGTGGAGGATGAACATAAATCCATGGGGAGGACAGAGATAACCCCATGGAGATAACCCCATGAGGAGGTTGGAGATGACCCCATGAGAGGAGGATATAGATAACCCCATGGAGATGATGGAGATAACCCCATGGGGAAGCTGGAGATAGCCCCATGGGAGGAGGATGGAGCCAGCTCCATGGGGAGGTTGGAGGTAGCCCCATGGGAAGGTTGGAGACGACCCCATGGGAGGAGGGTGGAGATAACCCCTTGAAGATGATAGAGCTCAGCCCATGGGGAAGTTGGAGATGACCCCATGGGAGGAGGATAGAGCTAACTCCATGGGGAGGTTGGAGGTAGCCCC
>NW_008633771.1:13355-14691 GCF_000691845.1 Merops nubicus | reverse complement strand
GAGCAGCCCCGGTCCTGCGCGCAGCCACTGCGGGCGGAGGAGGAGCCCGGCCAGGTTTGGGCAGGGAGATGCAGGAAACGACGTGTTTCCAAGAAGTAAATCATCCCTGCTGGAACAGGAGGGAGTGGAGCTATGCCGGGAGAGCCCGTCAGGGGCGAGCAGAGCTCCCAGAGAAGCTGCCTCCCACCCCAAGTGGTGGGTGCATCTTCATAGGGTAGTGTTTGTAGAGCAGGAGGTGAAGTGGGCACCAGTGCGGAGGGAAGGCAGCAGAGGAGAGCTGGCCACGGCTGAAATGCAAGGCCCCGAGCCAGGACAGTCTTCCCCCAGCTGGCCTCTAGGGACGCAGGCTCCTGATACCCCTGAGCGGTAACAAAATGCCCGTTTGCACCTCGATCCCGGGGAGCTCCAAGGGGGTGATGAAGGGCAGGGGACAGCTCTGGCTGCCTGGGACACAGAAACGGCTATCCACAGCCCTGTCCAGACACCATCTCACCGCAGAGACCTGCGAGGCCAGAGCCTGTGGAAAGGCTGACATTTCATTCACTCCAACACCACAGGCTCCTGAGGGTCAGCACAGTGACCCAAGAAGCAGCACGTACGACCTGGCTCTGGCCACAAAAGGAGAGTGGTGGGACTTGGAGCCAAACAGCACAGTGTTGGTGTGGCACATCAACAAGGTGGGACTGGAGCTGCCAGTCACCAGCCCTGATGGGGAGCGGAGCAGCCTCCCTCCAGCTGCCTGAGCTTACCCCTGACCACAACAGCATCATGGCTTCGCAAGAATCCACAAGAACAGTTGAGTGTTCAAGCTTTACAACTTTATTCAAAGCAGACAGCAGGTAGCCCAGATGCCAGCACAGAGCAAGGCATCACAACAGCCACGGCCAGGAGGTAGGCTTTCTCTTTCTCTGCTGGTTATCAAGCTCATGGTTAAGTCTGACATCAAGAAGCATGCAAACACTACAGTGAGGACTCCCAGACAGCAGCTCTTAGATGCCATCCTGAGAAGTGTCACTAGGACTACACAGTTACACACACAGGGCTCTACGCACATGTCAGGCAGTTGGTTAGTGAAGAGCAAGGAGCTGTACAAGGTTGGGCATCAGGCCTCCAGACAGGCGGATGAAAATCCAGCCCTCTGAGCTGGCGAGCACTGAGCTCAGTAACTCGGCTGGGGGCTTGTCCTCACCCCCTCCCCAAGGGGGACCAGGTCTCTGCTCCAGCTGAACAATGTTCTTTCCCTTGGGGCTACTGCTGGGGCTTGGGTCACTCGCTCGGTTTAGGTTCAAACACCAGATCAACCTGTCTGCAGAGTACAGGGTTGGGGCCGGCCGCC
>NW_008633771.1:0-13324 GCF_000691845.1 Merops nubicus | reverse complement strand
CGACTTCTTTTTGGGAAGGGGTGGAGCAGTGCAGCAGGTGTCACACAGCGGCAGTGTTCGCCTTCAGGTCAGGGAGCAGAGGGGCACCACACGCCTCTCCCCCTCCACACAACAGCGAGGAGGCAAGGCTGGAGTTTCCCACAAGCCTGGGGAGCGAGCAAGCGTCTTCGCATGCGCACACGCCCCCAGCCGG
Organism: Merops nubicus; assembly: GCF_000691845.1. Taxonomy (NCBI): domain Eukaryota; kingdom Metazoa; phylum Chordata; class Aves; order Coraciiformes; family Meropidae; genus Merops; species Merops nubicus. The sequence continues at coordinate 13,131 of NW_008633771.1, read as the reverse complement.
CCCCTGAGGCAGCACACACACCTATCCCCAGCGGTGGGCAGAGCCCTCCAGCCAGCAGGCAGCCCCAGGCCCTGCGCCCACCTTCCGCTCCCCAGAGTCGCTGCAAAAAATCTGAAAGAAGTTTACTAAATCACAGAACACACAGCCTAACTAGCCTAATTTCCACTTCAACATTGAAGCATCAGGAAGCCACTTCAAGACAGCACAGCTATTTGAAACAGTTCAGCCTACGGAAAAAGTAGAGCCTAAAGTACATGACAGACTGGAAGTTGGGATCTGCATCACCGCAGGAGAGTGGAAAAAATAGGACTGCAAGAAATTGATCTGCGTTAGATGCTAACCATCAAGCTGCGCAGATGACATCGCGTGACAAGCACAGAACAATTATGGGAAACACTGTCCCCGATAATTACGTACACCCATAGTGCAACATATGGAGGTCACTGCCTCCGATATAACACCGTGGTAGGCAAAAACTACCTTGTTCTTTACACATTATGGAAGACACTGCTCCCGATAATGTCAGGTTTCATAATACACAAGGTACTGGAAGTTTGCAAAAAGCTGCCATTTCAAAATTGGGCCAACGCCTCATCTTAAGTACAAGAAGTTTGTGTGTGTTGCCACAGGCAGAGCCAGGGCTACACGGCAAGCCCCTCTGGGGGGCCAGGGAGGAAGCTGTGCTCCCCACACGAGCACACAGCATCCAGAAAGGCGGCGAAGAGGGAGTCCGAAGCCCCGAGAGGGGCACGGACACCACAGGGAAGCCAAATTTCTAGTATTTGAGTTTCCACCCAGGTTTTTAGCATTTCAAGGATCACTTTCGAGCACAAGCCAGAGACTTGCTACCAGGTTTACACCTTCAAGTTTCTTCCAGAGCGGTGTTTTTGCCACAGAAAGCTTAACTGCTAGTTTTCAAAATCCTTTTTTTTTTTTTTTTGAGGGGCCTGTTTAGATCATTTTAAATGCAAATTTCCAGTATCATGTTCGATTGTAATAGCAGATGCTGCTTTATTCAAAACGACAGTATAACTGTCATAATTATGGAAGGCACTGCTTCCGATAATTATCTTCTATAAAAAAACACACCATTTATAGTGAACACTGTCACTGATAAATAAATAAACAAATAAATATCTCAGTGCCAAACAGGAGCCATCCTGCAAAATGGCATCAGTCAAACAGGGTTTGTCCAGCAAGAGACTCGATTACACAAAAGGCCCCAAAGCAGCAAGGTCTGAAGTGCCTGCCTAGAGCCATCTCTCAATGGTGCAAGGCCCACTGAGGTGCCAGCTAGGGATATAAATGGGGCAGCAGATAATCTTTGGGTCATTTTCCCTGGGTATCGAGGCCTGCCTGGGCAGAAGCAAGCCTTCAAGACATTGTTAGGATCCTGCTGTTGATTGAAGGCAAGCCAGGCACTTCAGAACTTGCTGATAATCCAGCACTTGTGGGCTATTACTAGGTTGTTTTATTTTTGAACTACAGGTTGGTCTCTGCAGCTCCCTGCCAGAAAAAAGGTTCTCATTACATGCGTTAAAGAGGAATCCATTCCCTGTTTTGTCACTAGGTTTAGGGGGTCAACAATTAAAACCTTAAATAGGTGAGGTACATCCCCACTCATGGCAGGGGAGGTACCTCAGGAGTCACCTGTGTGTTAGTTCTCAAGTACACTGGAGAGCAAGCCCCACAAGCAGCTGTACATGACTGGTTTATACTGTGGTCAGCTGGGAGCCTGGTCAGAGGAGATTTCATGGTAGTCTTGTACCTGCCTTAAAACTGCCTCCTGTGAATTTGTCAAGGTGAGAGTTAAATTTTATGCTCAACTTTGGTCAAAAAAGATTCGTTGCCAGAAAATCTACCGAAAAATAATGCCATGTTAGGGAATGGGTTTCCCTAATCCTGTACCTTAACCAGTTGTTTGCTGTGTCTACAGTTCATTGTCTATATCCCAGATATCACCTGCTAAGGCATTGGCAGCACCTTTAATGGTCCAGGTTGCCAGGGCCAGCTGCTCTTTCAGCATCTTCATGTCCACACTGTCCACACTGGTTTGCAGCAGCTGAAGGTTCTCCAGCAGACTCTGCAGAGTGTGGGAGCCTTTGCCAAAGAAGATGTGGCGAAAGGGAACATCTTTGGGTGAGAGGTATGGGGAGAGGAAGTCGTACTCCACCTGGAGTAGGGATGCAGTTTTAGGGTTATGCTCTCACCTCTCCCATTTTTCTTTCCCAATCTGCCCCATCATGAGCTCCCAACCTCTGACCCCCACCCAGACCTTTCCCACAACAGCTCTGCAAGGCTCAGACCCAATCCCAACAGCAAGAGCAGAAGTCAAGTCACACTGTCACTAGGCAAGCAGAAGATACCAGCCCACACAGTGCCCATGGCTCTTAAGGAAGAAGCCTGTCCCACCCAGCAAGCTCCTCCTTTGTGAAGAAAACCAGTTGCAGATACCCACCTTCATGATCCTGTCATTCAGGGCTCTGCGGATGATCCTGTTTTCCCTGTCACTGTTTGCAATGTCTCTCCTCAGTACATCTGTAGCTCGCTGGAAGTCACCACGGGCAAAAAACAGCCAGTTCAAGGTCAGCCCCTGTGCCTGTGAGGGAGGAGCTGTTAGCAAACCTGATTTTCTTCTTTTGCTGCTCTCCTACCGAGAGAAAGTGTTGGGTTTTTTTTTCCCCCTCATTTAACCAAGAAGCAGAGCAAGTTCCTGGCAGGCTCTTCCCAGGTCACTGAGCTCAGTTACAGCTGTCCCCACCCACAGTTTCTTGTAGGCTTTCAGCAGAGGTGCAAATGAAATGCAAAGCTGCTGTGAATGAAGGATAACTAGACAAGAAACCAACCACATCCATTTCCTCAAGAGTTAACCAGAGCTAGAGTAGCTAAATCTGGCTGCCATAGCTACTCTGCTTACACTGATCTATAAGGAACTGAGATTCAGGTCCCATCTTGCTACACTCATGTCCAAAGGAGGGAGATGTCCATATTAGCACAAGGCCCTATAAAGTCTATAGAGATTTGGTGCACTTGGAGCCTTTGTTACCTTCACAACCTGATAATAGGGCAAAATCTTCTCCTGGTATGCTAGCAGTTCTTCACTGTATCTCCCAAAGTCCAGGAAGAGCTCATGATCATGGGTCAGCCTGAGAGCTATTTGTCCAGCAACTTCTGCAGCAGCACGCATAAGAGCATACAAGTTGTCAATCTTCTTCAGGTTCTCCACAGTGTCTTCAGTAGTGCCCAAGAAGGGATATTCTTCATCCTTCTGCAAGGAAGAATGGCACTAAAATTAGGCAAAAGTGCTTCTCTGCCCAGGATTTTTCACCTCCCCTTCCAGTTTGCTCGCTACTTCAGCCACATCCCATCTCCTTGTGCTGCTAAGGAGCCAGACTTGAGTGGCAAGACCTCAAAGCACAGGGGAATGGAATGGAGCTCCCACATCTCATCCCTCACAGTTTCCAGTAAGCAGCAGGATGCTCTACTAGTTTGTTAGACCCAAAGACATAGAGACTTCCGTTCACTGCGGAAGCACAGGCTGGCAAATGCCAACAGCCAGTTTGGTATATCCTGGTAGCACTCTCCAACCCTTCCTGGCAAGATAGCTCATCAAGAATTTTTGTGGAACACGTCTGACACTAACAAAATCCAAGCACTCCTAAGCAAAGGGAGCTGTTACCAGAGAGGGTCCCAGCTGCACACCAGCAGTAACAGAGCAGGCTGCTTGGCTGGGGCCATTTTGCCAGCCCCAATCTGCAGCAGGAGACCTGAACAGTCTGAGTTAGTACACGCTCTTACTGGTTCCCCAGCACGCTTTGCCTGCTGATCAGCAGGCTGTAGCACAGTCTTTCACCAAAGCATCAACAACTTGACATCGTTTTAGTACTTTTGGCCTCCAAATCATTGACATCTGAGCTTCCAGAAGAGCAAGAGGCCCCTCTCCCAACAAAACACAAGTGTTCAGGACTCTGGAACTGTAGGCCAACCATGCCCCAGGAGCAGCCTTCACAGCAAGTACTGCCACAGCCACCAGCTCCAGAGGCTGCATCTCCTCTTGCATGGACAATAAGCACTTCATGCTCTGCCATCCTGGAGCGCACCTATCCTCACAGCACCTTCCACAGTATGCGTAAACCAGGCAGGCAGATAATACTTACATTCCAGAAACCAAAGGAAACCACTGGGATTCCTGAGTAGGCCAGGAAAGGGAATGCTGCATTATCCAGACCAAGTGGAACACTGCAAAAGGCAAGTATCGAGTAGTTACCAACTGGTTTGGACGTGCCAGGAGAAAAGCTACAAGCCCCAGAATTGAAGCTCCGAGCCAGCTGGACTACCCTGTCCAGACATGACTGGTTTTGGCAAGGAGTCCAAGGCAAGTGCCAAGGGCTGCTCACCCACTTCTGGCCACTGCTCTTTGCATGAGGCTGTTCTTGCCCCACAAAAAGGTGTCTGAGCTGCCCATGGGCAGCTTGGGGCAGCACTAAGCACAGGGGGTGTTGTACTGTTCACACCTGCCTGATCCCACTGCAGCAGACAGAGCCCACCCCAGGCAGCAGCGTGACGCTCCAGCACAAAGAGCAGAAACCACTTAGTTCCCTTGCAGATATCTGCTTCCCCAAAGAGCAGGATGACAGTACTTACACTGTTTTCACCCAGTCAGAGCCGACTCTGTCATACAGGCTTCCCGAATCCTTTGCTGGGTCGGCCACCTGCACAGAGAAGACAGTCACTGCACTGGTTCTGACCTCTGCTTGGGCTTCCAGGTCCATTCTGGAGCTTGCATTGCTGTGCACATGCCAGAGTCAGATGTGCTCCCCTGACCTTTCTCCACACAGGCATGGCTCACGCGGGACAGACATTCACCTCCCACTGAACTGTGGCATTTGCTGATTTTAGATTCTGCACGCGTGAACTGCAATTCCCACAGCCCATCTGACTTCAGACAGGGCCCTCTGGAGTATCTCAGAACTTTCTATCATACTCCTAAATGGAGCTTTCTGCTCAGAAGGTGCCCACTGGTCAAGGTGACCCAGCATAACCCTAACTGCTTTCAGTTCTTCCTTAAAACCAGACACCTTGATTAACCCAAGACTCTTCCACTCACCCCGTTCATAGTTCTCTCCAGCAACGTGTACAGCAATGGGCTAGCAGAAATCTTCATGTGTTTGGAACCTGCAAAAAACAAAGGTTGTCTGACATGCTGTCACAATTAACCACTACTGCTAGAGCTGCTCAGCCCTGGGACTGATCAACAACTGATCTACAGCTTGCCACCGAAGGATCTTCAATAGATACAGGTCGGTTTATAGGGCCTTAGCAGAGCTGCCGCCTCCTGACTCAAGCTGCAGCTTCAATGACACCAGGAGAACAAATGGAGTCATGCCAAACACCCAGCATCACCCCCTGGCACAGTCCCCATTCTGGGAGAATAAGGGATGTCTATCAAGCTATTCTGATCCCACTCAAGTTTCAAGAAACTTAAAAGAGTAGCAGGTTACCTAGGACTGCAGCATCCAAATTAATGTAAGTGAAGGCTTTGGCATGCAGCGTTGTAGTGTACCCCTAGAACAAAACAAGTGTTTTAAGATGAGCAGGAGCAGTACAACACCAAGATGTGTCACGCACAGGAAGTCACAACTGTGCAGCCATCATGCAGAAGTCCATCAGAATCCCCCAGTACCTCCAGCCACTCCGTAGCCCCCACGGCTCCGTACTCCCCTGCACTCCAGCTCGCAAAGACGATGCTGCGCCTGGGTTTGTAGCCCTCTGCAAAGAGAGACACTGAGATGTCTGCCCTTCCCCATGGAGATGTAGATTAGCAGAGCTAAACCTGCATTACACCTCCCCCCACCCCGTGCTTTTGTACACAAATATTTACCATTTTTCACTATGTCCGAGATCACACGGGCAAGTTCCAACAAAATGGCAGTTCCAACGCCAGCCTTGGCCGCTCCTGGGCCCCAGGAGTCTCTCTGGGCTCCGATCACGACATACCGATCTATAAAGGAGACATCAGGGTCTAAGCTGCAAGCTCCAGGTTGCAAACACCATCTATCAGAAGAGCAGTTCTGAGCTGCTGTACTAGGAACACAGTATGGAGTGTGACCCCCTGGATCTGGCACACTGCTTGCTTTCATTTAGGCTTTTCCTGGCAACACAGTTCAGCTTTTGCCTTGACCCTTAAGTGGTTGTCTGTCTAGGAGCAGCTGTCACTTTCTGATGGTCACAAGAAGAAAAAGGGTTCCGCTCAAGACTGAGCCACAAGGCAGCTGCTGTTACCTGGTTCTTCAATACCCTTGACAGCACCAAATATGTTCAGAATCTTCCTATCCACCATAATGTTGTTCACGGTCAGTTTCACTGTCATGTTGCTTCTTGGCATCACCTTACACTCCAGGAGGTCACTCTTCCACTCTTGGAAGCAGTCTCGTCCATCCATTCTCCTGAGTGAAAAAGAAAGATCCTTTCAGTTCGTTATCCAGCTCTGACCTCGTTTAGCTATCCTGTGAAAAAAGCAACTCTGCAATTGCAGGTGCAGCCTCATTCAGGGCCTGCTTCAGGAAAGAGCCTGCAGTCCTCTACCGCTAAGGTAAGATGCAGAGGCCAAGAGGAATCCAACACTAGATTTAGTTGACTCTAAAACCCAAGACATGGACACGAGCACCTTTTCTCCACCCAGTTCCAGAAAGCGCTCCCTGCGATACACAGCAGAGACCAGCAGAGAGCTCCCTGGGCTCACAGCACCTCCACACCATCCTCAGCCTTGCAAGAGAGCCATGGCAAAGCCAGGAAAAAGAGTTACCTGAACAGCTGGGCTACTGTGTTGCTAGAGACAGTCTGAACAGCAATTTGAGGTAGCCCAGAAGATTCCACTGGTGGGAACTGGGTGTGGTTGAAAGAAGGAAAGCCTGGGGTGAAAGGGTCTCCAGTTCCAAGGTGGGCCTGTAAAAAGCAAGCAGTCCTCAAGTCTCCAAGGAGCCCAACAGTTTTAATCTATACACGGGCACGAAGCACTGCTGAGCCAGGGGCCTGCAGGAGTCCACAGTGAGACAGGTTCACAATGACAACAAACAAGGGGAGCCACTTGCATACTCACATGTCCAAATGGGACAAGTCCCTTTGTGTTCTTGTAATCGTAGGGGTCCAGGTACATCAGGGCACCAACTGCTCCAGCCTCTTTGGCATTTGCAACCTGAAGCAAAGAGGAACACCAACTGCATATCTGCACTGCAAGCCAGGGGAATTAAGACAAGTACGTGGAGTAATGGTATGAAGGGTCATACTCCTCAACATCCAGCTCCACAACAGATTTTAACAGCTACCTGGCAGTGATAGATACACAAGGAAGCTAAATACTGGCAGCTCAGTCCTGCTCCAGGCAGAATGTGTCTAAAACCCTTCTGAACAGTTAGGACACTCCACAGCTACTGCCTCACCCTATGATTCCTTCAGCTCATACTTGTTTCTCTGAGAGGCTTTAGAAGACATTAGTTAATTTTGATTATGCTTCATTTGTGTCCTTAAAATTAGGTTAGTCTCAAGTCTAGATAAGCAGCCACCGGAGGTTCATCTTCACATAGAAAACGGAGGCAGAGTAGCCTAGTCAATCTTTGTTAATATACCTACAACCCAGCTGCCTCTGATATGCCATCAGTACAAACTCTTGCAAGGCTAGAAAAATTCCAGTTTGAAAATTGGAAAGGGGACTGGAGAACCATTGAGCACCCCCTGCAGAAGCAATTTTCAGCTCTGTCTGTGCCTGATGTATGCAAACATGCAGAGGATGACTGAAAAGAGTCCTATGTCCCAGCCTCCCCCGGAGCACCCACCTGAGAGGCAGCTCTGGGTCACAGCTAGAATAAGCTTGGAGAGAGGACGAGGATCCTTTAGGCTGCTTGGCTATTCAGATTGACTCGCTACAGAGGGAACATCTCAGCAACACACAAGGCAGCTGACCAGACATGTGGGGCCAGCACCTTCACTTGGCCCAAGTGAACAGTCAGCAAGGGCCCAGGTGAGACACTGCAGCCAAGCTTTGAAGTGTCCAAGTGCAGCAGCACTCGAGAGATGCTCTGGAGGCAAAGTTTTTCTGCTTCTAGCAGCTCTATTGCTGCAACCAGCAACACCAGCCAGTTTTGTACCCTGCAGCCGCCAGGCTGCCTTCGTCCTCCATCACTTCAGATGCTTGGCAGTCCCAGCAAGAATGCCAAAGGCCAAGAAGAATGCCACCATGAACAGCAACCAGCTCTGCTCAGTCTTGGTGTCCAGACCTGCACGTAGAGGCTTAGAGCAAACAGGCAAGACCAGGCCTGCAGGGCCGGGCTCCATACACGAGTTCTAGAGACCTGAACAAAGGTGCTTCTCTGTGCCTCAAGAAAGAAGAAGCATAACTTCCTACTGCTAGGTTTGGCCAGCTTTTGGGGCACAGACTGCTTACCTTCTCAGCAAGGGTTATTTTTCCAGCTCTGAAGATGACTATACATCCATTCAGTGAAATATCCTGATTCTGTATCATCTGAAAATCAGCCTTCAGTCCATAGTTGACATAGACTGGTTTGCCCTGGAACAGAAACACTGGTGGTAAATGCAGTGGTCCTATGTCAGTACTTGAAACAATCTACAGAGTCACAGCAGTGGTGACTTCTGTTAAGAGCAGGTAGTTCAAGCTCAGCAATGTAAATCCGGATCGCATGCAACATGCCTGCTGGAACATCACTTCTGTCAAGATTCCTGTCTGGAGCCCTGCAGGAAGTTTATAGTTACTTCTGCATCTAGCTAAAGTAATAAAACTATGTGGGCCCACTCCTCACCTCCCCACCCCCACGCCCCCCAGCTCTCTAACTGAACAATGCTTTGAATACTCGGTATCTTGAAGGGGTTATATTTTGGACACTGCCACCTGCTAAGCATGCAAACGCATTTCCAGGATCTTCTCAGAGTCACTTACAGTAACTGAGCCAATCTTGCTGTATGCCACATATACATCAGTACTCTCCAGTATCTCTTCATTATTTCCCTGAATAGACACTTCGTTCTTGCTACTGTTAAATGTAAAGAGACAGTGTTATGTTCTTTCATACATAAACTCCACATTTACCCAGCTCCCGCACTTCAGGCTGCGCCCTGGCAGTTCTGACCAGGTCCGTGCAGAGCCTGAAGGCAGACTCATCCCAGTACTTCTGTGTAACCACCTCTGGGGTTCTTCAGAGACATTTACGAATCCAAATTGCTAAGGCAAGCAGCAAAAAGAATCTCTGGTTCCAAGTCTTGGCCCCCTTCTTGGGAGAGCTACGCAAATTTATTTCCCCCCCCAACATGAAAGGGCAAGTAAGACATAAGGGTAGGAGCAGTCAGCCCACACAACATGTGCTGAACCCTCTTGAGCTACTCTTGGAGCTACTGCCAGGTCTGCAATGCCTGTCTGCGTGAAAAGACAGTTACTCATGCTAGCAGATAACAGACACTCTGGATTAGAAAGCCTGAGAGACAGGAGTGGCTATTGCTTGGCTCGACTGAGGCCTTCAATCTCTTCATTAACATACCTGCCATTGACCTGCAGCTTAATGTAGTGCTCATCGTTCCACACTTCATCCAAGAAGAAGCTGGTGAACTGTTCGTGGATGTAGCTGGCAGTGCTCTCATCATTACTCTGGCCAGCTTCAACAGAGTTCTTACCTTCTCTGTGCCTGCAGGTAACAGATGTATAGCTTAGACTACAGCACCAGGCTGCAAGACTCCAGCCTGCAAGCCCAAGTTGGAGAGGCCATTTAAGAACCATATTTAACCACATGCCACCCCACAACATTTTTAACCCCCTTGCTCTCCAAAGGAACTCAACTTCTGTTCACAGCCTGTGCCTCTCTCATAGCTGCAGCTAAGCTTTCTGGAACTGTTACCTCAAGTTGCCCTCAAGATCTGTAGCTGACAGCTCCTTTGACAAGAGCTCTCTGAGTTTAGGCCAGTAGAAGACAGGTGGTCTAGGAACCTCTTCATCCTTGCTTTCATCATTATCATCCATTAAGTAAGATGTGGTAGGAGTCATCTCACACTTGCCACTTCCATCCACACATCTGCTAGCCTTCTGCCATCGTCCACGGTAACTCAAGTAGCCCATCAGAAACCCTACGGACAGAACAGGTATTTCTTTGTGCTGCAGAACAAGGACTAAACCAGACCCATGCCATACAAGTGCATTCAGAACAGCTCCAGGGTTCAGATGCATCTCTGCTCTCACACCATTTTGGACAAACTGGCATACCTAAAGACAGGCAGGACTATGCAGCCTGACATCTTGCCTGAGCTGGCATGTTTTAAGGTACCCTGTAAATCTGATCTTGTGCTTGGCAGAGTCCCTCCAGCACCACTTGGGAAGGAAAGCGCTTACATTAGGTCAGTGGCAGTGTTAAAAAGCCTGAGAGATGAGCACCAGAGGCTTTACTGATATGTTGACCCACATCTCTAGGGAAGTGTTAAGAATTAGTAAAGGGAAAACCAGTACACTTGCCATGCAGAGCAGCCTGCCCTTTAGTCAAGTCACAGTTCCACTGTCAAACACCACACTTCCTCATGCCTATTCTGCACCGTAAGCCTGAGCTAGACAGAGTTAGTGAAGAGAGGCTGCAGCCTGGATCCAGGCTCTTTAATTATCTCCTGAAACAATATGGATCCAAACATTAACTGCCTCAGATATGCTTAGTGACAGAGTCCATTTCATGCGGTTGTCTCCCACCCTTCCTTACCAATTAAAAGGAGGAGGACAGCTGCAATGATTAGGAAGCAAAGGTTCTTGCTAATCCTCCATCGAGGAGGCGCGCTGGCATGCATGTGCTCTGGTCTCCCCATCTCCCCTCCTTCCTCATCATCAGCAGACAGATTCATCTCCACATGGCTGTTGTCTCCATCCATTTGCCGGGCAATGCTGAAGCGCGTGTATGACATTGGCTCACCACTAAACTGTGTTGAAAGATAGTCATAGGATAGAAGAGTTTGCTACACCAGCCTACAGACCTTGCAGCCAGCTTAGTTGGTCAGAACTAAACCAACATGCTTTCAGACCCGCGGTGCCATCCTGGCCCACGCTACCTGCCATGAAGGGGCTGGCTGCTCACACTTCTGGCAGGGCAACAACACCGCAGTCTGTCCTAGCAGTCCCCCTGCTCAGCTGCTTGACAGCACAGCTTCCCTCGTGCTTTGCAGGGAACATGCCTCAACCCCACATATTCCCCACACTCGTGAGGAGACCAAACCATCACATTCGCAGTCTTAGCCTTGGGTCATTTCACAGCCCAGGTTCTCTAAGACTATCAGGCTTGGCTGTGCAAGCTCAGAGCTACCTCCTCCTGAACATTTGCTTCAAAGCACAGGTCAAATGCAAAGGCTGGACCTGTGGTTCAATTCCCAACCCCGAAGTAACGTAAGTAGAACACATATTGATTGTCCTGATAGGCATTTAATCAGCTTCAGCAGCAGCACTTCCTCCTCTAACACTGTTCAGGGCTCAACCCCCCAGAACCCCCCTTCCTTATCAGCTTCCTGAGAGACCCAAGACTTTGTAGCAGCTAATACCGCTTCATCCACCTCCTTATCGCGGCCAGCTAGCTACAGTGACGCCTGGCTCACGACCCACACACCAGCACCTAATGCTGCTTTGGAGTCCTCATATTCTCCGATTCTAACCCAGACGATGTTGAGCTTTTCTTCTGCAGTACTGTCAGCCCACCCAGAGACAAATGGCACAGGGGGGCTGTGTCTTACCCAGTTAGAGATTGCAGCTCTGGCATGGTCCATTGCCTTCTGGAGGAGCGCTCACCAGCTTGATCCAAGCCCTAGAATTTCAGAACATAGTAAGTCAAGTCAGACTATTCCCCTACCACTGCATGAAAGATCCCAGGTCAGTCTCTGCCACTACTGCAAGGCTTGCCTGTGAGTTTTATCCACACACTTCTGTTTAAGTGACAAGATTGGTGAAGCTACACCAACCTTGAGCGCAACCCCAAAGCTCACATATCCCACTGCAAATATATATTCTGATGTGATAAAAAAACCAACTCTTTCTACTGAACTTCAAGGATGGGGTGTAAAAATGAGGAATATAGGTTTAAATAGCTAATTTCAGCCAAGGGTCTTATTAATGATAGGGCCACCTCCACTCGGGGAGTGCTTGCAAGAGGCACTTGCCTAACCGTGATAACAGACACTAACGCAGCTAAGGTTCCTGGGGTCTGTCACAATGACAGGATGGAGACAAAGAGTCTGACTGGTAGCCAGAAGCGGGACAATGGCATAAGGCAAAGACTCCCACCCTGTCAAAACACTTCCAAACGCAAAGTCCTTTCTAGATGGCTATAGTCTTTACTACTGTATGATAGCAATTTCAGTTCTGAACGGTATCCCAGAACAGCCAAGAACAACTTCCAAAAAGCATTCGGTAACTTCTATAGTTAGGGTTTCTCTAGGCAGCAAATATATCTGAAATGTAAACTGTAACCGATTTAGCTCCGCATTTCTTCCTGACAAGATGCTTGAAAAAAAGCTATGTAAGGTAGTGACTAGACAGCTCTGGTTGGGAGAGGCGTTTAGGTTGGGAGCATGCAACTCGAGTATGCCCTCAAGCACCTCTTGCTAGGAAATGGCTTTGAACTGGTCGTCAGGTGCAGGCAGCTCAGCGTTACATCTAGGAGCTCTGCAATATAAGCAGGCTTTATTTGGAAAGCGAAGGTTAGCAGCGACCATGCGCTCACCTCTCCTTGGCTTCAGGGCACGACTACAGGCAGACGAATCCCTGGCAGTTTTGAAACGCCTTTCCCGAGAGACAACCTGAGGCCCAGGCTCCAACCTGCTTGGGCAGGGCCCAAAAGGGCGAGCGTATGGAGAGTCTCCCAAACCCCGACTAGCCCAGGGCTGGAGCCGAGGAACCCACGAGGGCCGGTGCGCATCGCACCCGGGCGGGGAAAGCACCTTCCCTCCTCCCGCCGAGCGGCCGGGGGGCTGCCAACAACCCGCAAGCCCTCAAAAATAAGGTAAAGAGGAGAAAATAATAACAACGCTAGCACAGGAGCAGGCTCCCGGGAGGCTGAGCGGGCAAGGCCCGGCTGCGCGCCGCCAGATAAGCAAGCCGAGCGATAAGCT
>NW_008633770.1:656-1183 GCF_000691845.1 Merops nubicus | reverse complement strand
GTCCCCGCCCCGGTAACTGCCCCTCTGCCCGCAGGCCTCCACCTCCCCGACCGCGGATGGGAACAAAGGGCTCAAGTCGCCACCGCCTCCGCCGCCCAAGTCCAAGCGACTGTCCCAGCTCTGAGCGGTGCCCACTGCCTCTGCCTCCGGCGTGGGGCCACGGTGCCCCTGCTCCCAGCTGGACCAGCACTCCCGCTCCACCCTCGCCTGCTGGGCCAGCCCTCGCCCTCCCCTTGCAGTACCAACACCAGAAGCATCCCAGATGGCCACGGACCCCCTGGTACCCTGGTGGCATCATCATCCTGTGTCCTGCCAGGTCTGGCTACTGCCACCCTCCAGCTGACCCCCAGTGCTGGGACCCATCTGCCCCCACCCCAACGCTTCCCTGCCCCAGATGCTCAGCCTGGGCTCACCTTCCTGCCAAGGTCACCTGGCAGCTTGTGCCAAGTCACAGAACCAGAATGCTTTGGGCTTGAAGGGACCTTTAAAGGTCATCTAGTCCAACCCCCTGCAGGGAGCAGGGACAT
>NW_008633770.1:0-213 GCF_000691845.1 Merops nubicus | reverse complement strand
CCAGGGGAGGTCTCACCAGGGCAGAGCAGAGGGGCACGATCACCTGTCTCCATCTGCTGCCCAGGCTGCTTTGGATGTAGCCCAGGATGTGAGTGGCCTCCTGGGCTGCGAGCACGCACTGTTGGCTCTTGGCCAGCTTTTCATCCATCAGGATCCCTAGGTCCTTTCCTGAAGTGCTGCTATCACATCATCCCCCAGCCTGCACCGACAGCG
>NW_008633769.1:2655-6721 GCF_000691845.1 Merops nubicus | reverse complement strand
CTGCCCCTCACCCCCACTGGGGCTCCGGGCTCTGCTCGCCTTCCCCTGTGCCCTGGGGCTCAGGCCTGCCGCAGGGTGAGGGTGAGCTCGCTGAGGCAGCGCCCAGCTCCTGGCTCCCCCAGGGCGGTTTCTGGTCCCTTCCACCCGAGGCTGGTGTGGAGGGGGTTGTGGGTGGCTGCACTCAGCCTGAGAAGCCCGGGTGTGTGGCATGCTGGTATCAGGGGTATCACAGTGCTGGGGTGTCAGCGAGAAACAAATGTACCACAAACAGGTGAGGATTAGAGTGAGAGAAGCACAAGAAGGATTATTTGACTCTTAGCAAGCAATAACGTCAGTGTTGGGATTGAGCTGTGCAGTAAGCCCTGTGAAGCCTTCCAGTGGGATCTAAAGGCACTTGATTCTGTGCAGTCTTGTCCAGAATTGCAGCTGTGCTTTCTTTCCTCTGCTTCTCAGGGTGTGGTGTAAATTGGTGGAGAAAGACTAGTTTCTCACTTGTTTATATGCATCTCTGGGTACCAAACACTTTCTCTGGGCTTTAATTAATCTTGAAATGCTTTCTGTCTCATTATTACTGTGGGAGAATCTCTCTTGCTCTGTGTCTTCTTACTTTGATGCCCATGGCTAGTGAAGAGCTCAAAGTGCTGGGCAACTTCTGGTCCTCTTTTCACTCCGTATAATTAGGCCTTGAAGAGTAGGGAAGTGCTGACAGTGGGAGAGGACAGGAGGAGAGTTTGTCCTTGTTTGTTTCATGTTCTGTTTTGGCTGTTCTGTTTCAGAAACACTCTCCTACACAGATGACACGGCCATGAGCAGGTCGGTGGTGCAGTCCCTGCTCGCCAAGCGCGGCTTCGACGAGGTGGACATGGCCAAGAGGTGAGGGCAGCAGCCAGCTCTGGGCTGGAGTGCTGGCAGTTACCAGAGAGGGCAAAACCCTCGTGAAACTCAGCAACCACTGTAATTTTGGGGGACAGGGGCTGTGACAAAGTCGTTGTGAATTTGTGGAGGAAAAAAAAACCAGCAGAGCTATGGGTAATGGTGTCATTTCTGGTGTGCTCTGCACCCTCCTGGAACATGCAGCTTTGGTGTGGGTTCCAAGGCTGCTTTGGAAGGCAGCAGGATCCGTGTAGGTTTATTCACCCTTGTGGAAGATTATGCCTAGAAATTTCAGAAGTGTTTCCTTTCATGTTTACTTGTTGCTATTTATGTTTGTACTTCCCTTAATTCAGTTAGGGAATGTAGTGAGGTCAGCTTCAGCTTGTTTCTGATCCGTTTCCCTTTTGAATCCAAAGCTCTGGTAGCATTTGGTTCCACTTAGGGGAGAGCATTTATTTGTTTAGAAAACTCTTCCGCTGAACTTGAACAAAAGACTTTCTTTGTGGTTGCAACCCATGGAAATGTTTCCAGTTTGCTTCTATTTCAAGGCAAAGTTGAGAGGGAGACAAGTGGGTTGTGAAGGTGGTGTTGACACACCCCTTCCTCCTTTCACACCAGGTTTTGGGAATTGGATTCTTTCTCTAAAGAACCAAGTCCCTTGAACCCATCTGCCACTGAACCACCCCCGTGCTACTAATTCACTTTACCAAGTGGCTTTACGCAGCCTCTTCACCAGCCCCAGGGACAGACCTGACGTCCCATGTGCTTCTCCCCTCTTGCCCGCGCCAGGTTTGCAGAGGAGTACAAGAGGGAACCCAACAGGGGCTACGGGATGGCCGTTGTCAACGTCTTCAAGAAGCTGCTGAGCCCCAAGTGCAGCGACGTGCTGGAGCCGGCGAGAGCGCAGTTCAGCGGGAAGGGCTCCTACGGCAACGGCGGCGCCATGCGGGTGGCGGGCATCTCGCTCCTCTACGCCGACACCCAGGACGTGAAGAAGGTGAGGAGGGAGCTGTGCTCAGCTGCTGGGGGCCCCGGCAGCCCCCCTCCCCGGGTCTCGGGCAGTTTGCTGACCGCGTGTCCCCCCCGGCAGTTTGCGAAGCTGAGCGCGGAGCTGACCCACGCCAACTCCCTGGGCTACAACGGGGCCATCCTGCAGGCCCTGGCCGTGCACCTCGCCCTGCAGGGAGAGCTGAGCAAGGAGACCTTCCTGGAGCAGCTCATTAGCCACATGGAAGATGTGGAGGCAGATGATAAGTCTCTTACTGATGCCCGAGCGTAAGTGGCTGCGCAGAGCATGGACGCTGCTGTGTATGGTTTATTCTGGCTCTTGGTGTTCCTTCTTCATTGTGCTCTTTGTTTCCAGGCTGGGTTTTGAGGATTTGCCATTTTCGAGGCGTCTAAAGAAAATAAAGGAATTTTTGGAGCTCAGCAGTGTTCCCAAAGCAGATGTGTTGTTTGAATTGGGTAAGTACCTTTCTCACTGCAAGTCTTAGGCCAGAGCTGGAAGCAGGATCATAGCTCAGCCAGCCTGGGCAGGGTGTCCTCCCCCAGGCTGCTGCTGCTGCCTCGGGCTCAGAATGTGCTGGAAAGGCTGCCTGTGCTCAGGAGGTCCCCGAGTCTTGACCCAGTGACATGGGGAAAAAAAGTCATGCTAAGAAAAGCTTATCATGAGTAGCACTTCTTAGTATTCTGAGATCCCTTCACGGCTGTCAGATCTTTGTGCTGGATGGGAGCAGTTGATGTGTGTTGCCAAGCTGTACTGGTGTAGCAGGGCCACGAGTACTGCTGGGGAACCTCAGATTTCTGAGGCACACTTTGCACCTTGTCGTGCTAAAACCAGTGATACCAGTATCATGAGTCACTGGCAATGGGCAGCTGTGGTTGGGAGGGACAGGAGCCTGTGGGGGAGGGCAGACTTGGGTGCTGCAGGGCTGAAGGTGCTCGGGTGTGTTCCCAGGCAATGGCATCGCCGCCCTGCGCTCCGTCCCCACGGCCATCTACTCCTTCCTGCGCTGCATGGACGCTGACCCAGACATCCCTGACCACTACAGCAACCTGCAGAGGACCATCATCTACTGCATCTCGCTGGGTGGAGACACAGACACCATTGCCACCATGGCAGGAGCCATCGCGGGGGCTTACTACGGGGAGGAGCAGATACCCCCCAGCTGGGAGCAGAGCTGTGAGGCCTTTCAAGAGACACAGAAGCTGGCAAACAGCTTGTATGAACTGTACTGCCAGCGGCCCTGAGCCCGGGGAGCAGGGGTGCTGAAGGCTGAGTGGGTGCTCACCTCTGCTTTTCTGGCCAGAAATCTGGTGGTGGATCTGCACCCGAGAGCCTCTGCCGGGGAAGGGCACCTGCTGCTGTGAGTGGGGAGCAGGAAGCTGGAGCTGGTTTGGGAGAGAAGGGACGAAGCCTCCAGGTCTGGCTCAGTTGGGAAGTGGCTGCACGTGTGCTTTGGGCAGTGGGCATGTCCTGTGTCTCCTCAGATTTCTGCTTCTTGCTTTGTCCACCAGTGTGCCGTTTGGTCGTTACTGCTACGGGGTGGGTGTCTGAATCCACTGACTCTCCTGCTCTTGCCCTCTCCTCTGTGGCCTTTGTGGCTCTTGTTTGTGGCCTGTCCTGCAGTGGCTGAGACAGCCTCTGCATCCTTCTGAAAACACCAGTTCACCCTCGACTGAGCAGCTAAGGGCTGCAGACAGGAGTCACCAGGAGATGTGTCCCTGGAGAGCCTGGGGGACATCTGGTGTGGTGGCATAGCTCGTGGAGTGAGGACACTGGAGGTGGACCTCCCAGGAGGATGACTTCCTTGGAGGCACAATGAAAAGTGCTAGAGATTGGAGAAGGGGTTTCTGTACATTGCTGGTGGTGTTGTGAGAGGTGCCCCTGGTGCACAGACAGAAATCCCAGCTGGCTCCTCGCTGCTGCTGGAAGGGGGTGTAACTAATTACTGATCCTTTGGTGGCCTTTGCTCCACAATCCACCTGGCACCATCCTGAGCTTCTGCAGTTTGTGTTCCCTTATGTGGCTCTCACATTACTCCAGCTGCTTCTCTGTTCCTACTCCTGCATTTCTAATACTGTCCCACCTATGTCCAGAGCACCCAGAGATTGCTGTTCAAATCTGTGGGTGGAGAGACTGTGAAACCTGTTAGATAAGGAATTCCTGGTTCTGCTGCAGTCAGGGACAAAA
>NW_008633769.1:0-2624 GCF_000691845.1 Merops nubicus | reverse complement strand
GCAGGACATGGGAGTTACTTCTCACAGCCTCAAAACTTGGTAAGAACGATTGGGAAATAAAGGGGAAGGTAGGTTAATTGGGGGGGAACTTATCAGAGTTTAAAACAATTTGTGCATTGGAGCTGGCACTGTTGGCTAGGAGTACTGAAGCAAAGCTGCACTGTTCCAGTTTCCAGTTTATTCAAACCTTTGCCCAGTGGAGCTGAACAAAAGAGGAGGAACAGCTTGTCTGAAAAGAGTTAAAAGCTTTTTAATAATTGAAAACGAAAGGAGAGAGGTGAGCTGTCATCCTATGGAAATGTTTATAAATTTGAGTGTGCCCGTGTGTTTGTGTGTAATCCCTGGTGTTTCTGTGACTCTGGGGAGTGACTGTTCTGCCCCCTCCCTGCTGGCACTCGTGGGAGATCTGCCTGCCCCAGGTCCTTCCAGGCTCTCCTGGAGCTGCTCCCATCTGGCACCAGTCCCCTCTGGGGTGCTTTATGGGTTCCCCTTCTAGAAATGAATTCTTGTCTTGAGAATGTGGAATTTTGGTCTATTGTATAGTTATGTATTGTGCTGCAGATGTGAGAATCCTGACATTTTACACCTCATATTATTCTGCCAGGAGTGTGAACATACAGATTCAACTGAAAGAAGATATTTTCCTTTTAAAGCAGCTTTATAACTTTAAATGTTTGGAACTCATGGAGAACAAAAAAAGCTCCTGTTTAAAAAAGAGAGCTCATTTTAGGCCAGAATTCAAATGTGTACTAAAGCAATTAGCTCCAACTTTCCTGGAAATAAATAAAATCACTCAGTTATCTTTGTTAATTAACCACTGCTCCTGACTTTTCATTCAAGTCATGACGTTGTTTGCATCCTACATGACAAGAGGAGTGGTGTGAAACCCCCTGGGCTGCTGCTCTCCACTTCACTCTAAGACTCAGCCTGAAACTGCTTCTGTTCCAGCTTCTTGGAATCTCTCTAGCAGGCAGGATGGAAGTTGCTCGGAGCTGGACAGAGACATTGTGCCTGTTGCTGAGATTCACGCTTCCTTCGGGGTGAGTTTCAGCTCTGGGAATCTGCAGTGACAATGATTTTCGGGTGCCTGCTCCTGGCTGTGAGCAGTGAGGGGAAGCTGGAGTTGAGAAGAGCCCTGGAGCTCTGGTTCTCGGTGGCAGGTCCTTGTGGGAGCTCCACTGGAGAGGCCCCTTTTCCTTTGCAGGCTGCCTGCAGCAAGGAGCCGCGCGTGGAAGGAGTTCAGCTGCTGGAGGCTGGTGTGTGAGGATCCTGCAGAGCCCGGGGAGGGTGCTGGGTGCCCCTGCACCTGCAGCAGGACAATCTCTGGCTCTTCAGCAGCAGCTCTGAAGGAGGAAAACGGGCTTCTCTGGAGGTGCTTCCCCTGCAACAAGGAACATCTCCTCCAGGTAAAAGATAAGTGGGAATACATATTTTCCTCTTTATTTTTTGTACTGTAGGCTCTGGAAGTGATTTGCTTGCAGGTGATTGATTCACCATTTCTTCTGTGTGTTTACTGAACTGCCCTCTCAGGATGTGGAGTTTGGCTGTGGACAAGGTTGTGTAACAGCAGAAAAAAAGTGTTGTGGAAAAGACACAGAAAAGGGAACCCCCAACACTTTGCCTTAAATTCCTCAAATTAATACTTGCCAGTCTGGAAGGGGCCTGGATTTCATCCTTTTCTAAAAATGGACTGGAGACAGGGATCTTTTCTTTAATCATAAGAAAGCACCTTACCTAAGAATGCTGGCTAGCAAGCAGAGGTGCTGGGAAGGAGTGAGCTGGATGTGAGGTCTGTGAGAGTTGCTCTCAGCAAGACTGAGCAGCAGGACAGAGGCACAGCCAAGCCACCTTTTGTACAATAGGTTTTATTGATGTTTTGTCAATACAATCAAGTACTGTAGTTTTAGTTCTGAAGAGAAGGCCAGTTTCTGATCACAAAAAGAGTGCATTTTAAACCAACTTTTAGTATAACAGACAGTGCATGTAATAAGTATTTACAAAACTAAAAACCTCTATATACTAGGTTAGAAATGAAGATACTAGAGGCGAATTTAAAAAAAATAGTAAGAATTTGTATATAAAAATGCACATTGTAATGCAGTTTTCATCATTAAAAATAGACATACTTCATCCAACCCAACCTTTTTTATTATTGTGATTGAAACCAAAATCCCACGCGCTCACACACACGACAGAAAATGACCCTTTCTGCTGGCGAATCACGTACTCAGTACTCCAGAAAAAAAACCACCTCTTCCTGACAGCGTCCGGTTTAGTGAACAGCCTCCCTCATCCTGTGCATCGTTTCTTCTTCTAGCCTAACTCTATGTGCGTGTAATACCTTTGCCTTTCGACTGCTGTGTAAATGTGTGGGGTTATATAGCTGCAGAAGGTCGATTATGGTTCATGCTCTGCACACGAAGGGGAAGTGGGATCGCAGAACGAAACGTCTCCAGCGCCCGACGCGCTCGCGCCTCGGCGCGGCTACGGGGAGCGGCTGTCCTCGCTTTGCCAGCTACAGCAAGGAGTTTCCAGCAAAACAAAGAACAGAACAAAAAAAAAAGAGATGGAGCATCAGTTAGGACACAGTATAAATAAGTCACCTTGCTGCGTGCCGGGGCGTG
>NW_008633768.1:411-636 GCF_000691845.1 Merops nubicus | reverse complement strand
TGAGGGAGGCTAAAACCCCCCCAAAAAACGCAGATAACCCCAATGCTGCGAGCAGGGATGCTCAGGAGTAGCCAGGGAAATGAGCCCAGCAAGGAAAAGGAGCAGAGCAGGGAGGGGAAGGTGGAGAGGAGCCTGGAAGCCCCCGGAGAGGAGGGATTTTGGGTCGTGGGCTTGTTCTTCCCCAGCTGCTCCGTCTCAGCAAGCTCCTCCTGGAAAACAAACCAC
>NW_008633768.1:0-224 GCF_000691845.1 Merops nubicus | reverse complement strand
TCTCCCCACCCAGCCCCCCCGCCTGGTACCCCAAGGGTTGTGTGGGGGCGGCCCCAAAAATCTCCCCAGGGCTGTGGTCAGCAACCCGAGCCAGGCTGCTCCCCCGGGGGGTTATTTTTAGTGTCCCCCCCTCCCCTGCTTCCAGGGACTATTCGGAGGCCTGGCGGGTGTCCCTGTCCCTGCCCCCAGCCCTGGCGAGGGGGGGCACGGAGCCCCTTGCCCAG
>NW_008633767.1:0-758 GCF_000691845.1 Merops nubicus | reverse complement strand
ACCCAGCTTTTGTTCATTATTTCCAAATAGACAGTGTGGGGAATATATTTGGCATCTTTCAAATTGTATTGTACTGTTTTTAACCCTGCATATATATATATCTAGAGAGAGAGATTATGTGCCCTTACCTTAAAATTAAAAGAATTAGATACAACTCCATCTCTCAGCCATGAGATTGGGTCTCTCTGAATTTGTCCTGCTTCTGTACTGAGTGATGATCAGCTGTGTAACAAGAAGATGAATCAGTGTCTGATACAGATGTGATGGTCAAGGTTGGGCAAAAATGTGCACGTGGAATGGAAGAAATGAGGCAGTTCCACAGTTATTGCAGTTGCAGAGTGGGCTACACAGTTTACATCCTTCAGAGCCTGATTAGGTAGCTCAATTTATCACCTCTTCTAGCAGGATCATTACTTCTTAAAACCCACCCATCAGATACTGCCTGCAAAAGAAGAATTGTAATGTGCTCAGTCGTGCACTCTTAGTTAAGAATTCATTTCAAGTTGTTTGCTTTTTTAAAAACTTGTTTTCATCCTAAACCTCTGAACCTCAAGAATTAAAACAATTCACTGAACTTTAAAGGGCCTGACAAGAATAACAGGGGAGAAAATCTTGAGGTTATGTAGAGGATTACTTGTCCTTTATTAGAGTACATCCAATGATAGTCTCAAAATCTGAAAAGTATTTTTCTTTTCCTGGCAGTCCATCTGTTCTGTCACGTTTAGCAAACGTATTTTATAGATGTAGGATTGGTGGTG
>NW_008633766.1:0-2782 GCF_000691845.1 Merops nubicus | reverse complement strand
CCAGCCCCAGCCCCGCCGAGCGCCCGCCCCCGCCGGGCCCGGGTAGCCAGGCTTCAGCCACCGGGGTGCTCGGCAGCCCTTCTGCCTTCTTGTTTCGGTGAGATAATACACAGGAAGAAAGAAAAAGGAGAAAGAAGCTGAAAAATGGATCCTGCTCTCAGCCTCTTCGTATATCCTTTCTGCCCATTTGCTGGCCCTGCAGAAATTTGTACTGGGGCACAGTGAGAGTTCTCAGCTCATCTGCTGGTGTGCTCTGAACATGGAGCAAATTACAGTGTGAATATCAGTGTGGAAAACTTCTGAAGGCTCTCTGTCCCTCTTGAAGGGATTTGGTCTCAACCAGTTTTTCATCTACCATCTGTAGGAATTAAAGTACCTGGACACGGAATTTAGTGGAGAAATGCAAACTGATTTCCATGGGCTTTGAAACAACAGGTACAGTTTCTAAGGAAATGCCAGACCAAAGGCTTCCACATCAAAAATACTCTGTCTGGCAGCCTGTCTCTGAGTGTGCACAGATGTAATAGTTACGTTGCAGAATATCCAGAGAAATCCCGACCAGTGAGAGGGCTTGGTATGTTACCACTGTGAACAGCCTTTGAGAGCTAAACTGTGATGTGTGTATGAGCATGCTCTATGGGGAATATTGAACAGCTCATCAAAACCTAGTTGTAATGTGTGTGTATGCACAGAACACCTTGTTAGGCAATGTTGTAGTTGTAGCCACCAAATCTTGTGCCCATTAGTTCTTAAACTTCATCACTGATTTATAAACAAGCAGACTTGTTTAAGAACGAATAAAAGCCATTCCATTCATTCTTAAACAAAAATCAATGAAAGAATCAAACTGTCAGCCTACTCCCCTCAAAAGCTGTGATGATTCTGCCTGGCTAAGGCAGACCCTACTTGTCCCAGCCTGAGAGTGTCTCAGCAGCTGATGGGTGCCTAAAACGGGACCAGCCTATACCTGGAGGGTATCCCTTGCAGCTGTTTCCCTGTGATCAGCCATGACCACAATGATCATCACTGACTAACTTGTTCTGTCATTCTGCTAAGCATATTCCTCATTTCATCTTCCTAGGAGCTTGTAATTTATTTAGCTCTATGTTCACACACAAATGTAACCTAGGTGGTTACCTTACCAGTGTTACACATTACTGCACATATGACAAAATGCTGGAGTTCTGTTTCCTGACAGTGTCCCGTGTAAGGGCTGATCCCCAGCACATATTTTCCTGAGTTGAGTCCCAGGGAAGCCTGTAGGAACAGACCTGGAATTATCCCTGGAAATACCCTTCAGCTGCTTGTAGCTTTGTTTGCCACCTCCAAAGAGCGAAGCAGGGTTGAAAGCCTGCCCAAGGATCCAGAGGAATCCTCACCCAAGCCATGCCTATGAATAGCAGAGAATAGGACATGGCATTCTTCATCCACACTCCAGAGTGGTCTGTGGGTCTGCCGTAGTCGCTTTTGGAGGTTCAAAACAAATGGTTTAACAAGGTATGAACTACATGCTGATTACTGTTTTAGCGTGGAATACAAACTCTCCACTTCCCTCCCCATCAGAACTGTATATTTCAAAATAGACAAGAATTTATGTTCTTTAAACTCTGCACAGTCCCTGCTCCCCTTCCCTTCCAACACATGTATATGCATGCACACTAGAAAAGACTAATGGTGCACACGCACAGAAACACACCAGTATGTCCTTTTCTCTCACACAGACCCTCAGACATGTCCCTCTGACACATCCATCCTCCTCCAGACACAGCTCTACACCCCAGCACAGGGCAGGGTTGCTGCCCGTCAGCAGGTCTAGAGGTGGGCTCCAACAGCCAGCCCAGCAGCAAGTCCCTTGGGCGAGACTGCTCCCACCACAGCTCGCCTGGCCTCTGTGCTCCTGTGGTGGGTCTCAGCAGTAATAGCATGGGCTTAGTTTCCTTTGTACCAGAGCACATGAGTTGTGAGTCAAAGATAAAACAAAAACTAAACCAAAAATAATGGATTTTCTGTGTAGTCATGTCTCATACATGGCTAACTACTGCTGGTTGCTTTTGCTGCAGTGTCCATGAAGAGTAACTGACCCTAAACCAAACCATCTACCATGGTCAACCCTTCTCCTCTCTCTTCAAGATCACACCCCTCCAGATATTTTCTCTGTGTTTTCTGGTTTTCCAAATCATGCAACACTTCCTCTCCCCCTGACATTGCCTCTCCCAAACATCCTCCTCTGCACGCCCTTCTCCTGACCCATGGCAAGCAGGTGACGTCCTGCATCCTACTCAAAGTTCAGCCGACCCAGACAAGCCATATCTTCTGCCAAAGCACCTCAGAAGATACTGTCTTACCAGGAAGGAAGGAAGGAAGGAACCCCCACAACTGCAGATGCTAACCACTGTTTCCAAGGGGTTTTGCCTTCTAATGACCTTGCTCAACATCTCAGGTGAGTACTGGAGCTCTGGCCACAACCAAAATTGTTGGTGAGAGGAAGGTGGAAGGAAAGCCAGCGCTCTTTTCTTGGGGACAGCAGCTGCTGCAAACACAAGAGAACCCAAAGCTCCCTAGACAAGCCGTGCTGTCAAGGTGAGTGGAAAGGCCTGCGGGGCGCAGCACCCAGAGCAGGGACAAGCCGAAAGCCGGGGAAGCTGTCCTTGCTCACCGCGTGTCTGTGTGCCGGCGTGCCATCCCTCGCCTGCTAAGTCGGTCCCTGTTTCCTCCCCTGGCCCCGTTTCCGGCTGTTTCCCAAAAGAGAAGGTTTAGGGCAGAATGCTACTCGCTCGCACCG
>NW_008633765.1:0-2192 GCF_000691845.1 Merops nubicus | reverse complement strand
TGGTCTCTGTCCCCCCCCTTCCCTGGTCTCTCTCTATCCCTGTGAAGCCCATCAGAAAAACTACAAAGGGAAATTTGGAGAGAGATTTCCCACATCCTGATCTGTGTCACAGGGATCCCATTAGAGGTGGTGATAAGATCAATCAAGCTGTCTCAGGAAAAGCTGGTGAAAATGGTTCTCATTTCAAAGCTTCATTGCTATGCTAAAAAAAAATGATATTTTGGCCAAAAAATGAAATCCAGGAATTCAGTGAAAATATTTGAGATATATTTTTCTATTCCTCACTTGATTTTTTTCATTACCACTTTATACCAAATTGATTTCTCACTTTATAGGCCTACAAATGAGTGTGGACATACCTGTGTGTCCCAACCAGCTCTGGAGAACTGAGGGGTGTTGGTTTTCTTTGATTTTTTTCCCCTGTTCTAATCACTTGGGCCTATTGAAGTGGCACAAGGATGACTTCAGGGGCTCCTGCAGAGCCTCGTGTAGCTGGGCTGAGCCTTTCAGTTGTCCCTTCAGGAGGAATTAGCACTGTGGTGGGGATGGAGAGGAGCTGGGGTGGGGAGCAGACCTTGTGTGAGGTGGGTTTGTACAAACCCTGCATGCAGAGATGACCCCAGGCTGCAAGGCCAAGGGTAGAAGGGTTGGGGTTGGAAGGGAGCTGAAAGATCACCCAGTTCCACCCCCCTGCCATGGGCAGGGACACCTCCCACTAGAGCAGGGTGCTCAGAGCCCCATCCAGCCTGGCCTTGAACACCTCCAGGGATGGAGCATCCACAGCTTCCCTGGGCAACCTGGGCCAGGGGCTCACCACCCTCACAGGGAAGAATTTCTTCCTCATTTCTAACCTTGTTGGACTCCATGAGGTTGATATGGGCCCACCTCTCAAGCCTGCCTGGAGTTTTGATTTAAAAAGTGTCTATTTGGGCAATTCTGTGAACATTTAACAAAAAATAATGAATAATACAGTAATTCCTAGTGACTCCTGGCTCCTCTCTGCAGCTCCTGCATCTGGGACTAACTGATCTGTAGTCTGTGCCACAGGCAGGTTGCAAATGATTAAATTTCCCTTTTTATTATTCCATTCTGCTTCTTTTAAGGATTTCAGACTCCTAATTTGGGCACTCAGTCTGTTGTTTTTAATTTTATATCCAGTCAAAGAGCTCTCAGGTGTCTCTGGGAGTAACTTTACACAGAAGGAAACAAAGCACCACCACACAATTCTCAGCATTTAGATTTCTTAGAAATCTCTCTCTTTAAATGGCTAACAGCTTGCCAGGATAGCAGGGAAATAACAAATATCAGTCTCTGAAAATGTTCTTGCAGCATATTAAATGCTTATAATTTTTTTAAGCCAGCTCCACTAGACACTGATTAGACCAAGAAGTGTTTACATTTTTTTTTTTTTCCCCAATATTTAGCTCCAGTTCCACCTAGTTGAACACGAGGGGGATGTAGCAGATGAATTTTGCATGGAAATTCTGTCCTCTTTCTGAAGGGATGGGTGGTTCAGCGAGGTGCTGTTGGGGCTGGGGACAGTTTGCTCAGCTCTCCTGCTGGGTTAGGGTTAGGAGAAGAGCAGGAGAAGTCCTTCTCCTGCACTGAAGGACACTTGGCCTTCTCCCATTTTATATCAGGAGCCCACAAATACCATCAAACACGGTCCACACGTTATCTCAGATTCTCTGCTTGTATGGATTTATAGTTTAACTTCATCCTTAGCTACCTAGGAAGCTTCCAAGTAGAGAACTATTTTAATTCAACAGACCCTTTGCACGTCTGTGGCTCTTTTTTCCTTTATAAGGCAGCAGATTGTGGGTTTTTTTATAATCCTACCCTATGTTAAATCAGATCTTGGCTGTAGGCAGGGTCAGAAATGAATCCAGTCTCTGAATGGAGACTAAAGGACATTCCTCCACCTTTGATATCCTACCTCACTGAGAACTTGTGGTCCTGCCAAGCTCTGAGGAGCATCCGTGTGCCTGAGACTGTAGAAGGAGCACTTGAATCTTTATTTCTCTTGACTCTTGCATCCCTGGGGTTGAGAAAGTGTTGTTGTCTCTGCTAAACAGAAGTCCTTCAGGAGGGTATTCCCAAAGGTCAGCAGTGGCCCCAGGGACTCATCTTCCTCAGCTATCTCTGCAGACAGTGGGAGGGGCTCTGAAATATGATGGGGACAAGATTTTTAG
>NW_008633764.1:0-3734 GCF_000691845.1 Merops nubicus | reverse complement strand
GCCCAGACATTCTATGATTCTAAAGAATAAGACTCAGTTTCTCTTTTAAGCCTATAGGAGCAACTACACTGAGACCAGGTCTTATTTAAAAGAGCAAACTTGATATGGTCCAGCCACTGAGAGATACTAATTTGCCTGAGGTATGCAATACAATATGTCCAGTAAAATTTGATCAGTGAAGTCTGGCAGCTTATGTTACAGTATTCTCTGTTTGTTATATTATGTCCAGTAAAGTCTGTTGTCTTGAAACTTCGCATGGATATGTTCTTATGCCATGGTTTGCTTTCTGTTTATTTGCTGAAGATGTGACTGTGGAAAGGTAAGTACTCTTATAAAGCATTCGGAACCAGTCAAAACATCCTGATAGGTCAGTTATCATTAATACAGACCATATCTTAACATATATATAATAATATGTATCTATATCTAGATGAACATACAAGGAAGATCCATCAGCACTCTTCAGCCTCATATGGCTGCGCAGATAAAAAAAGCATTACAAATGTCACTTAAACAGATACAAATCTAGTTTCTTAATACTACTGGAGCAACAGAAAGTGTCCAGCTAATCCATGATATAGGTCCTCCAAGTATCATCTTTTCTTAGGAAATTTACAGAAGATACCTTGTTAGGAGACTTATTTAAACAGTACATATGGGGGGGAAACAAACAAACAAAAACAACAATAACAACAGCAACAACAACCAAACAGATAGCAAAACCCAACTTGTGCTGAAATAAGATTATCTTCTGTGGGACAGTTTTTTTATTCAGGGAAGACTACACCATGAAGGACTACTAAAAAAAAGTATTGAAATACCAGTGCCTGGCCAAGGAGGGAGCCCTGACAGTGCAACCTGGAGGTGGTGTCCTGGCGATTGCCCATGCTTGGAGCTGACATGGAAAGAATTAGGATCATAGAATAGTATAATAGAATAATCTAGGTTGGAGAAGACCCTTAAGATCATCGAGTTTGATGATAAATGCAACAATTTCAAGTCTACCAACTAAGCCATGTCCCTGAGTACCAAGCTAAGACAAGCAGGGCAGCTTGCACCAGAGCTCTCCTCAAGGGCAGGAAGGGTAGTAGAAGACTGGAAAAGAGAAGCTGAGGTAAGCAATACAAGGAGAAACAAGGCATTGGAAATACCAGAATAAGGCAAAAAGAAACAGGCTGAGGTCAACAGTAGGGAAGGGATATATATGATCTGGTAGAGATAGAAGTGAAATGGATGTATGGAAGTAGGTAAATGTAGTGGCAGGAGAAACAGGAAGAAAGCAATGGAAGAGTCTGTCTGCTGCAGAATGTGTTTGTTTTTTTGTTGTTTGTTTTGTTTGATTTTTCCAAGAAGAAGCTGGATATGAGGATGACACCAGGCTCAGCAAGGAAGTGGAAGCTTGCTTGAGCGGGAGGAAAATGACAGCAAGATATGGGGAGCAAACTCAGATATTGAGAAGTCCCAGGTCCCTCCAGTGAAATCTGTGAGGGTTCACTTTTTTGGTGGCAGAGAATAACCTACCACTGATTTCAGTTATGGTAGCAGCTCAGTTGGCAGGCGTCTACAGATGGCAGATGGCTTTCAGTATGATCATAAAATTTTCATAAAATTTCCAGCATTTTTTTTTCAGTTTTCTTTGTAAAAAGAAAACAGGAAGTGTCACACAAAACACTGTTAGAAAGAACTTAGCATTGCAAAGTTAAGTGCTTAGAAGCTGAAGAATGACAGAATCAAGGTTTAGGGTGTAACTGTAGTTGGCCTCTGTGTGAATGCACTATTTCACGATCCTCATGCACCTGATCACATGACTCTTGCATGTTGAACCCACCAGCATTCAAGAAGAAGCAGATTAACAGAGAGCTGTTCCTTTCAATAAGGCTACTTCATGAGCCTTATCTTCCTTGTGAAGGAATATGTGAACTCTAGAAATGCAAAGGAGACCAGCAGTTAAAGCAAATGAATACAGAGAATGGAAATACATCTTTGTAAAAAATGCTGAGTGAATATTGACATTGTCTCCTGTGTGGAGTGCCTGCAAGTCTTGCCTTCTACTGTAGAAAGCTAATGAACATCAAGTAGTTTCTCTTTACCAAGTATAAATTAATTTGTATTCCAGAATAAATGCATTATCTGGCTTTTACAAATGCTAAACTACATGAGAAATTCTTCAAAGTTTTATTCTTCAAGGTAAGGGGAGATACATTAGAATTTCGTTATGGTTTGGGGTTTTTTCAACATAAATTTGTAGCTTCTTCACACATACTTATATTAAATTCGGTTCCACATGGATTTAGTGCAGTGTTCACAGAAGTTGGCCACAGTAATCCACAGTTTCAGAGACATTAATAATGTCATGGGGTTCACAAACAAATGACTCAGAAAGGATTTGTCTCAAAGAACAAAATGTTGAACTAGAACATTTCTGATGTGAGTTCTTGGGAAAGGCAGCAATTTTCAGCTTCTCTGGAGTCACATGTAAAATAGAGCTGCTTTCAGTTAATTGAAAATGCAGTATGTGTGTTACATTTAGACTACATTTTCTCCCAGGAGGAGTGGAGGAATGAATAACCTGGAGTAAATGTTCACAAAGAGAAAAACAGTCATCTCCAAAACACAGGTTTGATGTTGCCAGTTTTAGAGAAACAAGAACACTGACAAAAATAAAATCCAGCAGCAAATCCATGATGTGTAGGAATGAGAAGAATCCCAGAAAATATGTTCCTGAGAAGAATTGCTGTTAATGTGCTGAACAAATTGCCACTCCATGACAATTCCTTACCCATCCTCTAAGCTTTCTGATTTCATTAGCCAGCAACCACCCCCTTGCATGCAGAAGTATGAAGAAAGAGAGGGAGTGGAGCACAATCAGCCATTTCTTCTGACTCAGTTACTCTGTTTTCTATTCACCCTTCAAAACAGGATCAAAAATCAGTCTATAGATTAGTTTAGTACCTGTCTCCACCATGACAGCAGGAACTAATTTGGAAACAGACTGTGTTAGAGCAAGCAACTGAAAGTTAACCATACAGTAGGAATTTTAAATTATCAGAGTAATTTAGAGCTAGAAATGAGTATGTACTAGTATAAATACTGTCTTTTAATTCTTCAGTCAAGTTTGCACCACAGTAAAGGTAGAAGTTCTTAAACATATCACCATTTCTGGATGCTTTCCCATACAGTAGTTCATTGCTCCTCACTATCATAACAATAAACAAAATTAGTGAATGCTTTTGAAAATATAAGGAAATAAATTTTTATTGATAGTACTTGATACAGAAAAAAAAGCATACATAGATAAATATTGATCTCTTGGCAATTTCATACATAATTACTTTTTAAAAGAAGCCCATACAAATGCGATATTAAATCAACTACTTAGGTTATACAATTTCTTCTTTCAGCTTCTGGATAATCATGTCCACATGTACCAAATTAACTTCTGCCAACATGAGATGCAGTCATATCTCACTATAAACAAAGCCACTGCTAAAATATTCCAGTGGATTCATTGCAACCTCTCAGCAGAAAGTGATAGAGATGTCTTTTACTTTACCAGTTTATAGAAAACTTCTGAAGCCATATCAACAATGTCAAGTGCATTAGACATCTTGATGAAGATGTAATATTTGATAGTGTTGAAAAGAAATATTTAGGTTTATTACAGCAGCAAAGTAAATGAGGAAATGAAATATGTATTTGTATATTTCTGATGGTGCATTTTACCCCTCATCAAC
>NW_008633763.1:0-238 GCF_000691845.1 Merops nubicus | reverse complement strand
CATGGATTACTACAAGCGGGAGGTGAGCAGGGCGAGGGGTGGGCAGGGCTCCTGGGGACACGGGCTGCTGGGCACCCCAGCATCTCCCCTGTGCCCGGCCCCAGATCGAGTACTGCAGGAAGGCCATGGCCAGGACCCGGGTGAAGTCCTCCATCTGCCTCGAGGGGTGAGTGGCCGTGGGCAGGGTCCCCGTGGGGCAACAGGGATGCCGACACCGCTGCCGGTGGCACCCAACGCA
>NW_008633762.1:0-236 GCF_000691845.1 Merops nubicus | reverse complement strand
CCTGCTGGCCCAGCAGATCCCTCGCAGCGCTGGGCTGAGGAAGGTGAGTTCAGCCTGGGCTGACAGAAACGCCCCCAGCTCGAGAGCCCCGTAGTCACGTTCACCCGTCACAGGTGAAGGGCCAGGGAAACCCTCCGCACACAGGTGCTGACCCTTGATCCCGTCTCCTGTCCCCTGCTGAAGGCAGTCTGTGGAAGGCTGGCAGTGGCCGAGGCTTTGCCACGCTCTGAAGAGAA
>NW_008633761.1:0-513 GCF_000691845.1 Merops nubicus | reverse complement strand
TATTTTTATATATATAAACAATTATATATAATAATTTTATATATATATCTCTCCCCAGTGTAATTCTCCTCATTCTATTTTCCAGTTCTCACTAAAGGGATGTTCACTTGAATTGTTAGAGTTGTTATAACCCATTTTTGGTTTGTTTTCTGGAGCAGAGCCCCATGCAGGACTTTCCCACTTGACTCTGGAGATGATTTCCATCACACACTCACTACTGTCTTACATGCAGAGTTTGACTGAGCTTCCTTTCTTTAAGCGTAAGCTTCTCTTCTCCTTTCAGAAAGCAGGAAAAAAATACAGTCTATTTCACAACAATCAGCAACATATATATAATGTGCAGCGTGGATATGATCCCTCCTCTGCTCGCCTGGGTGATGGGGAGGGAGCAGAGACACCACCAGGACCACGGGCCAGGGTGAGGGGAGGGATGCTGAGCACCCTGCAGGGGGGGAGGCACCTCTTGTTGGGTGCCAAAATCAAACCTAGGGGCCTGGGACCAGAGCAGTGGAG
>NW_008633760.1:0-3530 GCF_000691845.1 Merops nubicus | reverse complement strand
CCGGCATCGCCGCGGCCTCCGGGCAGAGCCGGAGGGCGAGGGGCGGCCGAGGCCCGACCCGGGCCCTTTACACAGACCCAGGCCCTGACTTGGCCCACAGGCGGCGTTACCCTACAGTAAACTTCATCAAAGTGAAAACATGGAGCTTGCCTCCAGCTCTCCCTGGTGGGCTGCTGCCTGGGGAAAAAAATGCCAAACCCATTCTGCCTGATGTCTGTATAGGTTATAAAAGTTTAAGATCTTCTGCTTCCCGTTGTGTCTTCCTGCTGGAGCAGTGCTTGCTCCCATTATAAGATGTGCGGTTGGGGAGTTATTACTTGGATATTTCTCTCAGTTCATTTCCACAGTCCTCAGGGAACAAATTATGTCAGTAACTCAAATCCCTCTTTAACTTCAAGGACTCTGACGATAGCAGATGAATTTCTGTGCAGCAAAGCAGTCCGACACCTAGATTTAAGTATGTAATTATCTTCACTTATTTTATTGGGGGAGCCGAGGCAGCACGTTTGCCTGGTTTGAGCAATCGTAGGTACCGACGTTCTATGCCGGAGGAGGAACCGCAGCTTCCGCCACAATGGAGCCCAGGGGCTCCATCCGTCACATTAAACTACAGCTCTTTCTTCTGTTAATTCAGTGCTTTGGAGACGCTGTGGGGATTTTCATAATTCTGTCCGGCTGAAGGCACAGGAGCTTGTTTCTTTATAGCAGCTTTTTAAAGTTCTTGCTCGCTGCAGAGCCATACCAAAGGTGTCAGTGGTTTGAGGATATTACCTGTGCTCCCCAGTCCAGCTTAGCTGATAAAACACTTGTCTGTTCATGCTGGCCTTAAAATACACGACCAACAATTTAAAATGCAGAAACAAGTGGCAAAAATGTACCTATGGCAATAGTCAAGTAAGACATTTTTTCTCAAAAGCATGAAGTCTCCCAGTTAAACTGTGGAGGTTTGGAGACATGGCTGATAGGTTGTTCTGCAATTTCTCTCGGTGCTCAGACGTCCTTCTGTGCTTTGTTCTCTGCCTGAGATAATTCATATTCTCCTCCAAAAGCTTCTCGACTTGCTCCACTCTCGCACAGTGTTGTTGCTTGCAGCCACTGAATACAGATGATTGTTTTTATTAGGCAGTGAAAACTTATGCTGTCTTGTAAACAGAAGAAAACTAGAACTGGCTGAAGAACAGCAATTCTGCAGCTGGAAAACTTGATTGTTGGTTTTAATTTTCACAATGGTCTAAAAATAGTAAGAAAAAGTTAATTTTGAAAACCTTAATAAAGTACTTTTCGCACCACCATATGTTTCTCATTCTTTTTGCTGCTTGTGCAGCTGCCGTGTTCCAGCGATGAGAGCAGGGGTGGCTCAGCCCTGAGCAGCCTCCTGTGCTTGGGTGACCCAGCGCGGGCTCCGTCCATGGCAGCACGTGGAGACACACGACCACAGGCGCCCGAGGGCTGCGGGGTGGCCTTGGGGCTTTGGGGGGACAAAGCACCTTGTGTAGGTGAAGCCAGGGTGCCAGGGCTGCTCTTGCATTGCAGTCACCACATTCTCCCCTGTAACCACGTTATTTTGTGGGAAGGCGGTGGGGATTTTGCAGCTGCGGCTGTTGTTGCATCTTCAGAAGCGTGGCAGATCCCGCTCTGAGGGAACAGCTGTCACGGAGCGCGGAGAGCACCCCGGGGGAGGCAGGCGAGAGCGCGGGGCCCCCCGAGAGCAGCCCACGCCGCAGCAGCAGGCGGCGTC
This sequence comes from Merops nubicus, assembly GCF_000691845.1. Lineage (NCBI taxonomy): Eukaryota > Metazoa > Chordata > Aves > Coraciiformes > Meropidae > Merops > Merops nubicus. The sequence goes on along the minus strand of NW_008633760.1, from coordinate 1,792 downwards.
TCCTGAGTGACTTGAAAGGCTACGTGGGGACTGCTAACAGCCAGGCAGCCCTTAAAGAGAATCAGAGCAGCACAAACTATTTACATTAAATCCACATTTCCACATAAAAGAGGACGTATTTTCAACAATATTAAAAACTGTTTTTTTTATTAGAATCTGTTGTCTAAGCAGGCAGGCAAAAAAAAAAAAAAAAGGAAAAGAAGAAGATTTTTTGAGCTGCTTCATTTTTCTGAAAGCTGGCTGGCGGGCATAAAGCAGCAGCTGATGAGCTTATTGAGCAGGAAGGGAGGTTCAGGCTGTGAAACTCGATGTGTAAATTAGCTTCTTGCAGCACTTGTCTCTGCGCCTGTCACTTCCACCAGTGTCCCTGTCTGTTACAATCCTCCCAGTTCTTTTGGCTAAACGTTAGTGACATGTTAGGGACAGCAGCCAAAAAAAATGTTGCCTGTAAACATACTGACTGTTAACTGTTGAATGCAAGGTCTATCAAACTAAGGAGTCATCCAGCAGGAGCACTGGCTGATCTTTTCCTGCTATGGGAAACTTATTTTAGTTAAGGTGGCTGAATTCCTCTCTGACAACAGTGCCTGGGGGGAAACCAGGAGCAGGATCCACTGGCACAGGGAGCCCCGTGCCCTGCATGGACCACGCTGTGGCATCCATCCATCCTTCCTTCCTTCTTTCCTTCCTCCCTCCTCTTCTGCCTCCCTGGCAGAGCAAGCGCCGGCAGCATGAATTAGTCTTCTGCTCAGGATTTGAAGAGACAACTTTTTAGCTCTTCTCTCCTATCAAACGATGTTGTCATGCCAACTCAGGTAATGACAGCGAACTGCCAATTTTAGGCTCCCAGGGGCACTGTCTCCTGGACGAATTTCTGATGAGCTGATACCCCAGCTAGAACTGAAACATTCCAGGGACCTGCAGCCATCCTGAGCGCTGCTGTCTGGAGTGCCTTTGCACCACTGCAGTGGAGTAAGACCTTTATTTCATTACTGAAGAGGATTCACAGCAGGAACTAGAGAGCCCTGACACAGAAATAACAGGGAATTTATGATATGTAATGAAACTTTATATGCTTGCCATGTGAGAAATCTCTTTTTGAGTCTTATTTTGTATTTCTTTCTAGTATCTTATCGAGAACTAAGTGTGGAAAGCCAGTATCTGAAGAAATTAATTAACACAACTGAGTGGAGTACATAGGCTCATAAGAGAGAGCAGCAAAGAGAAAAGCGATGAAATTCATTACTGAAAAACCTTCAGGGACATCTGAGAAGCAAAGGATGCAGCGAGCTCGTCCCCAGCTGGGAGCTGCAGCACTTGTCTGGCCGGGGGCTGCGCGGCACTGCCCTGCTGGGACTGGTGGGGCCAGGGGCTGGCTGCTGGCACCGGCTCCTCCCTGCTGCCGAGGCACACACCCGGGTTTTGGGAGGATCTCTAGTGTCTGCATGGCAAATTCTTTCCAAAGCACTCCGATGATCTTTAAAGGTCTTTTCGAACCTAAACGATCCTATGCTTCCATGAGAGACCTTCACTGCAGCGTTGATTTTCGAAGTGTTTCACAGCATACAGCCTCCCCCGGCACAGCGCATCCCGCCCAGCCCAGGTCACTGCCCTGGCTCCAGCACTGGCTTACATGGGCTGTGCCAACCCAACGCTGCTGCTAGAAAGCAACAGCTCACAGAAACCTTTTCCTGACTTCATTTAATAGTCCCTGTAACTGCAGCCATGCAAACAAGCATTCCCCTCCTCCGCTTTCTTCCTTTTCAGGTGCTGCAGGGACCCCGGTTTGTCA
>NW_008633759.1:1703-8139 GCF_000691845.1 Merops nubicus | reverse complement strand
CTGGAGCCCCCCGGGCCCCTCCCAGCCCCTCACACAGCTTCTCCTCGATGCCCAGGGATTTAGGTGCTGAACTTGGGTTTGCATCGAGATGAGAGGACTTCCCCCCTCACGTGAAATCACCTAAACAGCTCCAAAAGCCAAAACCCAAAGCCCCACCCGACACAGACCAAAGACCCCTGAGCCCGTGCTGCAGCCAGAGGGGCTTCCAACTGGGTTTGGGAGGAGGTGGCAGCGACGTGGGGATGGAGGGGCCACCAAAGCAACGTGCCCCAGAGCCACAGGGCTGCAAAAATCTGCCAGAAAAAGAGCATAGCCTTAAAAAAAAAAAAACATAAATCAAGGGGGGGTTTTGCTGGTTTCCATGGCTGGGCTGTAGCAAACTGCTGGGCTCTGCTGGTCCACAGCTCTCCAGCTGCTCTGTGCTCCTCAGCCAGAGTCACGGGGTGGAGATTTGAATTTCCCTTCTTCTTAATGCACTGAATACAAAGGACAGCAAATTAAAGCACCTTAATGCAACTCTCCAGTGTCCAGCTGTACAGACTTAGTCCAAAACCATTTCCCCGTTGAAGCAAAGGAGGGAAAACAAAGAAAATTTTCAAAAAAGACTCAATCAACCCCCCCCATTTGAAGGGTTTTCTCCAAACTGAGCAGTGCTGAAGAGCTCGTGTCCAGCAAGGGGCCACACGTGTATGATAGTTGTACAGATTCGGGGTCACACGGAGCCAGAGGCTCGGTGCTGGTGGACAAAAATCTTTCTTTTGGCATAAGGGAATTATTTATGCTGGTGTTAATTTTTATGGGTGAAAAAAAAAGAAAGCATGGTGGAGGTTGTTAAATACTGTCGTCGTGTTTTGGAAGGATTAAAAATACAGTATTTTACAAAGAAAGAGGCTCTGCTCCCTGTCTGTATTGGGTTTTGGGGGTCGGGGGCTGCTGGCACAAGGGCCTGTAGGAGCCTCTAGTCCATAGGATGAGGGGTGATGGGTTCAAATGGGGGAAATTGAGGTTGGATGTAAGAAGTTCTGCACTCTGAAGGTGGTGAGACGCTGGCCCAGGGAAGCTGTGGATGCTCCATCCCTGGAGGTGTTCAAGACCAGGTTGGATGGGGCTTGGAACAACCTGGTCTAGTGGGAGGTGGAACCAGATGATCTGCCCTCCAACCCAAACCATCTGATGTCTGTGTGTCTGTATATCCCCAGCCTGGGGCAGCCCTGCCCACAGCAGCAGCTTGGGGGGGTTCTGGGGGGGTGTTTGTGTGTGTGAGAATCTGGATCTACGTACAGGTGTGTGTAGAGAGAGCTGTGTGGGGGGGGGATGTATAGAAGTGAGTGTTTGAGAGACAGCAGCTCCAGCTGTGCCCACAGAGGACCCTGTGCCCCAGCTCAGGGGGGTGTGTACCTGCTTATGTATCAGAGAATCATCCGAGCCTTTGGGATAGAAAAGACCTTTCAGATCATCAAGTCCAACCACGCATCCCTCAAACCACATCTCCACAGCTTGGAAACCCCTCCAGGGGTGGGGACTCCACCACTGCCCTGGGCAGCCTGGCACAGCCCTGGGCAACCCTCCAGGGGAACAAATTGTTCCTCAGGGACAACCTCAACCTCCCCTGGGGCAACTTGAGGCTGTTTCCTCTTGTCCTGTCCCTTGTTCCAGCTGCTCCTCCCCCCCCTTGGGCTCTAGACCCTTCCCCAGCAGCTTCGTTGCCCTTCTCTGGCCACACTCCAGCCCCTCAAAGTCCTTCTTTATATCCACGCAGGGCATCAAAGCATCAACACTTCTGTCTGCAGGTTACACCACCCAGAGGTTTGTAGCTGTGGACAGCCTGCTCAAAGCCACTTGCAGCAGCAGCTTCCATCCATTCAGCTCAGAACAGCACAGGGAAAGGTGCTGAGCTGCTCCACGGGGTGCTTGGGTTCACAACCTCTCCCTTGCACTGGGGGAAGCCTCAGTGAAATGGGGTCTCCTCACCTGCCCTGCTTGACCCCACGGAGAAGAAGCAGCTCTCATCATCATCATCATCATATGGAGGAAATCATTAATTAACTCTGCACCTTGACCCATCATGAACAAGGTGGCCCCAGCAGGGCCTAATTTGGAAAACCCTGCTGGGAATACAGCAGGTTGGAGAAAATGGGGAAATGGGAGCACAGGGGGGGGTGGGGATGGAGGGGTGGGGTGTGGACAAACAACCCAGTTTGCTGTGCAGCTACACAATGCCAGGGCCAGCTACTAAGGACCATGGGTTAAGTATAGTTGACCCAAAGACTTGTGAAAGCATAGAATCATGGAATCCCAGAGTGGTTTGGGTGGGAAGGGACCTTTCAAGGTCACCCAGTCCAGCCCCTGCAGGGAGCAGGGACATCTGCAGCTAGAGCAGGGTGCTCAGAGCCCCGGCCAACCTCACCTGGGATGGTTCCAGGGATGGGGCAGCGACCACCTCTCTGGGCAGCCTCGGACAGGGCCTCTGCTGTGCTGAGGACTCCAGAGCTGCCCCAGCACTGCAGGGGGGTCTCCCCAGAGCTGGCAGAGGGGCAGGATCCCCTCCCTCAACTGCTTCCTTTGCTGTTGGTGGCGTAGGCCAAATTCAGTATCAAATCCTGCAGCTCCCTCCATGGCTGGTGGCACTGCCCTTTGCTTGAGCTCAGCTCTAAAGTGCATCCCTCTGGACAGAGGAATGCACTGGACAGGAATTTCCAGACTCAGAGAGGTGGTCCCAGGACACCAAGAGCCCTGATGGACTCTGCTGCATCTTTCCAGGTGGCTCTGGGTGAATCCATCTCAGCTCACAGGAGATTCAGGGTGACAACTCACAGGAACACTGACACTTTCCCTTAATGCAGCAACCCCTGGTTGTATTAAGGCCCCACGTGGCTGAATTTGCCAATTTTCCTGACATTCAACTGCAAGAGTCATGATTTTTTAAGTCCAACCTACCTGAGATACAAGCAACAGGATTTTTTTTCTGTTTTAGGAGCTAGTTTCTAGCAGAGCAAAGTTTGAGGCTTGGAAAACACCCTATTTCTAGAGCTAACCCCTTGAAGAAGACCCAACAACCAGCACACGTGGTGCCACAAGGCTCTGAACAGCACAGCCCTAGGCCAAAAATTCAGAGTTTGAAAGCCAAATTCCACATTCAATGTTTATTTATTTGTCATACAAACGTGTGCCCAAATCTCGCCTGAAAGTTCTACCCAGATTGTTTAAAAAAAAAAACCAAAAAACCACCCTACAGAACATTCTTTCATCCTCTGACAGTTAAAAAGCTGCGTGTAAAAGAAACAAGAGTTTTCAGTAGCCTGTCAGAACAAGGGACATTTTTCCTGGCAGAGCATCTGCAGCTTCTACCAAGGAGAAGCATTTTCTCAAGCAACGGGGGTTATTGTACAATCAGTTGCTTATCATAAAAGAGCTGATGATAGGACTATTGTGGGGTTTTTTTTTTAAAAAATCAGAATTTCATCAAGAAAGGAGTAAAAACCCATGGAAAAAAAAATCCTGGAGTCCAATTCAGGGAGGCACAGACTCCTTGGAAAAGCCCCTTTCAAGGAAGACTCTCTTTGGCTGCCCCGTTAGGAAGATACAGCGTTTGGAACCCAAGAGTGCAGCTTGACAGACTTTTGGGTCAAAAAGGTGCGTGTGGATCATTGAAAGAACCAAAAAAACTCCCAAGTTAAAAGCCTTTTGAAATGCTGGGACACACACAAACACAAACACCCTCCCCATTTTCTAGGTATCCATGCATGATGTTGAGATATGAGCGACGTGGCGACAGAAAAAGAAACCATGACTCTAGTTGACTTGGTGCCAGTTCCTCTTTCAAAAGTTTGGCTTTTTTTTTTTTTTTTGTTTCATTTTCAAGACTTAGTGTCAATGAAGAGCTTGATAGCTCAACCATTATGAGAAAGCTGAATTTAAACCTGTATTTCCTAACAGAGCATTCCACACGTCTGTAGCTGCTGAGAACTGCTGTCGAACGCTTCATTCATAAAAATAAAATCTTAAAACTTTACCAACATCTTCAGCATTGACTGAAAGGCCTAAGAAGATGGTGAGGTATGAGAGCATTTTACTGCTCTGCACGTCCAGAGTCCAGACGTCGCTTTTCATCAGCTACCACAACACTGCCAATTGTTTGGTGTTTTTTTTTTTTACCCTCACCTCTCTCCAAGTTTGCAAACAAACGCCTGAAGCTGGGGAGCTTTTCTGAGGTGCCTTTTGGGAGGAACCACCAAAAGCATTCTGCTGCAAAACACCCAGGGGAGAGGTGTAGTGGAAACAAAACATTCTGCACGAGTTACATCCGGGATCCTTTTCATTTGGGTTGTAAAACATGAAAGAGAATGAAGAGATTCTTATCAAAAGAAACGACCCCAAAGCTTTTGACTACAGGAAAACGAGGTGGGTTTTTTTTTTTCCTCCCCTCTCCCTCCTCCCCAGACCTGCAGATTGAATCCAGAGGAACCCCAAACCAAAAGAACACACCGACTCTGTGGACACACAAGCATCCTGCTGCCTGCAAGTGATGTCACCCCCCCCTCCCCTCCCCGATAGCACCGCCACGAAAGGTTTCACCCAACCTAGTGAAACTTCACAAACTCTTCCAGAGTTCTGGGGATCTGGTTTTGGTAGCTGATGTTATAGATCCGTACTGCTCGGGCAGCCAGGCACTTGAGACTCAGCTTCATTTGAGTTTTAAGGAGTATTTCGGACACCCCCGTGGTGCTTTTATCCAGAGGGGTTTTCTTCTGCTTGTTCGTCATGTCCGTGTGAGCGCCGGCCTCCACCAGGCTGATGATGATGGAATGCAAGGTCAAGAAGTCACTGATGGGCCTGTGGTACTGGACGATGACGTGGAGAGGGCTGTTCCCCTCGCCGTCCACGGCGTTGACGTCGGCCCCACAGTCCAGGAGGAGCTTGGTGACCAGGGCGTTGGGGAAGCTGCAGACGTCGTTGGTGTGGAAGTCGTCCACGGGGGTGCTGGAGTTGACGGCGTGGTGCAACAAGCTGGAGCCGTCCCGCGTGCGGGGATCCAGGTGGATGAGGTTGTAGATCTGCTTGTTGATGAGGGATTGATCCTCTTCGCTGCACTGGGTCTTGGTAGAGATGCAGACTAAGTAGAGGAAGGTGAAAATGTTGCACTCGTAGTTGTCCAGGGCGGTGTGGAGGTCGGAGTCCTGGGTGGTTTTGATGCGGGCCATGCCCTGCTCGATCTCCAGGACGCTGCACCTCAGGACGCTCTCAATGTCCTTGGCCTTCACGGGCTCGTTCAGGTGTATCATCTGAGAGAAGACCTGAGCGAACCTCAGGAGGTCCTTGTGAGTGTTCCTGTTGCCTTTTTGCCTCAGGTGCAAGGCGTGGAGCCAGAGCTTGATGCACTGCTCGAACTCCATGTTGTCGGCGTAAACGGCGCCCCGGTAGATGATGGGGTGAGAGACGTCGATGTTGTCCGAGCCCAGGATCCTCTCCCTCACAATGAGCCCTTCCATGTGGAGGGCATCCCTGTCCAGCCGAATGGCCTCCAGCTCCTGAGGAGTCCTGCACTCAGTCCTGTTCCCATAAGCTTCGATCTGGGGCAGAACGACCTTCTCGATGACGTTCTCGCCGTCCCGGTACCTCTCCAGCATGGCCAAGTACAAGTAGTGATAGGTCTTGACGATGTCGTAGTTCTCCCTGTCGTTGGCAAAGGAAGCCCCCAGGAGCTCCAGAGCCTCGATGCGGCTCCTCTGGTCGCAGTCGGCGTGGGCCAGCAGCAGCTCCACCACGTCAGCCTTGCAGCTCTCGGCGGCCACCTTCAAGGGGGTCATCCCATGGCCGTTGACCATCATGGCGGCCTTCCACCTCACCAGCTCCCTGACGATCTCCAAGTGCCCGGCCTCGGCGGCGAAGTGCAGGGCCGTGGCCCCGCAGTGGGCCTTGGCGTTGGGGTCGGCGTGCTGCTCCAGGAGGTACCTCACCACCTCCGTGTGGCCCTTGTAGGCGGCGATCATCAGGCAGGTGTTGTCGTACTTGTTGGCGATGCTGATGTTGGCGTTGTTCTCCACCAGGTACTTGACGATGTCCAGGCGCCCGTCGAAGCAGGCTGCCCTCAGGGGGGTGGAGTTGGTCACCGTCGTGTGGTTGACGTTGGCGCCGTGGCTCACCAGCAGCTTCACCACCCCGGAGGGCCCCGCGCCCGCCGCGCACCACAGCGCCGTGGCCCCGTCGATGACGAAGCTGGAAGGGGAAGGGTGGAGAGAAGAGGTTCCATCCCTGCTCCTGAACAGAGTGGGGAGGGGGTAGAGAGTCGTCCTGAAGAGCTCTAAGATCTTCAGGTCCAACCATCAACCCAGCACGGCCAGGTGCCCACTGCCCCACGTCCCTCACACCACATCTCCACAGCTTGGAAACCCCTCCAGGGGTGGTGACTCCACCACTGCCCTGGGGAGATTGCTCC
>NW_008633759.1:0-1328 GCF_000691845.1 Merops nubicus | reverse complement strand
GTCCTGCTGGCCACACTAGTGCTGATCCAAGCCAAGATGCTGGTGGCCTTCTTGGCCACCTGGGCACACACTGGCTCATCTCCCAGCCTGCTCTGAAGGTCCTACCTGCAAGCTCCACTTGCAGCCTACAGAGGTCTGGGGAGGAGTTACAAGAATTAGATCTTCTCTGATGCCTCGTGCCAGAAACTGACACATTAAAAGGGAGAAAGCTTTAAAATGGACATACTGACACAAAAAAATGAACCTCAGACGTGGGTAACAGTGTAAACACACAACACAGGGGCTCTGGCAGCAGAGCTGGCTTCAGAATTGGACATCACTCCACTCCTCCACCATAAACCAGAGCAGGGGGGCTGGACCCTGCCCCTCACTCAGCCTGTCAGAACCCAGCCCAGTGTCCCCCTGGGCCTGAAAGGTGTCAGCAGGGGCCCAGGATGGGGCCTATCTGATGGGAGCTCCCCTCTGCTCCCTGCAAGCCACCTGCAGAACCTGACACACCTCAAATGACCCATCTGCCCTCACCATTACTCAGCCTGAGGTTTAAAAATGACAGCCTGGACTTGATGAGCACTATGGGAGCTCTGACAAACAACATTCCTCCTTCCTGCTCTGCTGGGAGGGTGGCTGAGCCTGGAGCAGCTGCCCAGAGAGGCTGTGGAGTCTCCTGCTCTGGAGAGATCCCAAACCCACCTGGCTGTGACCCTGGGCACCCTGCTGTGGGTGAGCTGCTGGAGCAGAGGGTTGGGTGAGATGATCCCCAGAGGTCCCTTCCAACCCCATCAGTCTGGATTCTGCCATGGCTGCCCAGGGACCTGGACAGCACAGCCAGGCTTCTCCCCAAACAGAGGCATCAGCCCTGGCTGAGGACCTGCCACTCCCTTCCCCTCCACCCTAAAAGGTCACATGTCACCCCCACCCATCCCATATGTTGGCTCCCAGCAGCAAGGAAGGGGCATTCCTCAGGATGGACCCTGGAACACCCTCAACCTGAGCAGAGAAAGGCCTGGATCTGGTGTGCAGGTGCCACCCGTGCCTGCTGCAGGCAGTGTCACAGAGAAGGACACTTTGGCAGAGTGGGGGAGAAAATGAGGTGACCTGTGGGACAAGGGGAAACAGGAGTTCTTTCTCTAGGCTGTGTGAGGACTGTTCTGCCTCCAGTTTCAGGTGGGGGATCTCAAAAGGGCAAAGGCATTTATGGTTCCTAAAGCATCAGGTGGAGTATCTGAAAGGCATTTTTATGGCTAATAAAACAACTCTCCCAGCACTGAGCAGCGGGGTCCTGAGCCCAACACCTCTGATCACCTGGGCTGCCCCTCCAGCAGCGTGGG